>NC_087188.1:2944488-3069488 GCF_035594125.1 Scylla paramamosain
GTAACATTATCAAAAACAAGTATTGTTAGTGTCTTTGAGCTTGTTTCGTACACAAACGACAAAATACATACAAAATATCCTATACGGAATAAACGAAAGGCCATTACCAGAGATGTGTATTATGAGTGTTTTTCATTTTCTTAGGTACTAAACCACTAAATCGCATAAATATAATTCTGTATAAAAAAAAAAAAATAGAACAATATTACAAAAAAAAAATGTATTTGACAGTATTTCATATTGTTTAGTACGAAAAAAAAAAATGCTTCTAAAGCACCTTAACAATACCAAAAACAAGTATGTTAAGTATTTTTGGGATTGTTACCTGGACAAAAACTAGCATTTTCAATTTTTTTTCTTTTTTTTTGCTGAAAAACGCCAAACTGCAAGCAAAGTACCTTATATGGGGAAACGAAAGGGCATTACCAAAAACGTGTATTATGAGTGCTTTTGAGCTTATTAGGCACCAAAACGCTAAAATATATTAATAGTTATATGAAAAAACAGAGGAACATTACCAAACACGTGTATTTTGAGTGTATTTCACATAATTAGGTACGTAAACGTCAAAATGCATGGAAAGCACCTTATATGGGGAAATGAAACGGGAATCCAAGAAAAGTGTCATTTGACTGTTTATGAGCATGTTAGACACTAAAACGCTAAAAAGCATAAAAAATCACCCTACATTGGATCAAAAGATAACATTACGAAAAACAATTTTTTTTTTAGTGTTTTTGAACTTCTTACGTATCAAAAAGCTAAATCGCATGCAAAACATCCTTTATGAAGTGTCAGAATAAAATATCAAGAAAAGAGTATTTTGTGTACAAAATCTTACGTACAAAAAAAAAAAAAAAACGCAAAAAAAAATGCATGTAATGTAAACTATAATTTTATAGGAAAACAAAAAGACGTGTATTATAAGTGAGCTTTTTAGTTACCAGTATGATAAAACACATGATTAACACTTAATATCGAGATACAGAACATTACCAAAATCGTGTATTTTAAGTGTTTTTCATATTATTAGGTAACAAAGATTCAAAATGCTTACAAAGCCCCATATATGGGAAAAAAGAAACATTTTGAAAAATGTTTTTTTTTTTTTAGTGTTTATAAACGTGTTAGGCACCAAAACTCTAAAAATGCACCATATATTGGGAAACAAACAACTTTACAAAGAAAAAAAAGTGTTTTGAGTGTTCTGAGCTACTTACGTACTAAAACGCTAAAATTCTTGATGAAGGAAAATAACATTACCAAAAATAAGCATTTTCAGCTTGTTACGTACAAAAAATGTCAAAATGCATAGAAAATACCCTATATAGGGAAACGAAAGAACATTACGATAAACGGTTACAATAAGTGTTTTTTTTTTCGGTATCTTAGGTACCAGAACTCAAAAACGCATGAATAGAAATCTATATGGAGAAAGAAAACAACATTACCAAAGAACGTGTATTTTCAGGGCATTTCACACTGTTAGGTACCAAACCACCAAAATGATTTCAGATTATTCTATATAAGGAAAGCAAACAAAATTTCGGAAAACATGTTCCTTGAGTATACTCGGCACCAAGACGCTAAAAAGCAGGGAAAGCACACTTCATGGGAAAGCAAAACATTACCAAAATACCTTTCTTTTCAGTGTTTTCAGCTACTTACGAAAACGCTAAAATGCAAGGAAATCACCCTTCATGGGGAAACTTTAAAATTACAAAAAAAAAAAAAGGATTCTTTGCGTTTTTAATCTTGTTACGTACAAAATACAAGATGCATTCAAAGTATATTATAGGGGGAAACGAAATAAAAGATTAAGATAATTTTGCATTACGAGTATTTTTTTTACTTTTTAGATGCCAAAATGCTAAAAAGGCATGAATACCACTCTATATGGAGAAAAACACAACCTTACCAAAAAAATAAAAATTGTATTTCTAGTGTTTCTTTTTCAGATTATTAGAAACCAAAACGCCAAAATTTATACAAAGCCACCTATATGGGGATACGAAATGACATTACCAGGAACGTGTCTTTTGAGTGTTCTTGAGAGTGGTAGGCATCAAAAACGCTATAAAGAATAAAGTTCATCCTATATAGGAATGCAATACATTATTACGAAAAAAACATGTCTTTTAAGTGTTTTTTTGTTTAATTTCTTACGTACCAAAACGCTAAAAACGCATGCAAAACATACTTTATGAAAAAAAAAAAAAAAAAAACCTAAAAACATAATTTTAGTGGTTTTGAGATTTAAGAACAAAAACGCTAAGATGCATGCAAACTACACTGTTTATGTAAACAAAAAGACATTACAAGAGCCATGTATTATGAGTGTTTTTCAGCTTGTTAGGTACCACATCGATAAAACACATCCACAGTACTGTATATGGAAAACTAAATAACATTAACAATATTTTTTTTTTCAGTGTATTTCACATTGTTCATAACCAAAACGCCAAAATGTATGGAAAGCGCGCTATATGAGGAAAAAAATGTTCGAGAAACGTGTTTGTTTAGAGTTCATTAGCGTGTTAGGCACTAAAAAACATGGAAATCACCATATATGCGAAAACATAAAAACATTACCAAGGCATCTCTTTTCATTGTTTTTGAGCTACTTTCGTACCAAAACGCTAAAACGCATGGAGAACACCTTTTCTCGAGAAACAGAATAATATTACCAGAAACATGTAATGTGATTGTTAATGAGTTTTTATGTTAAAAAACGCCAAAATGCATGCAAAGTACCCTATATGGTGAAGGGTAAAGACATTACAAGATGCGCATATTAGGAGTGTTTTTGAGCTTCTTAGGTATGAAAACGCTAGAAAAAAAAAAAAAGAACAGCGCTCTATATTGAGAAACAGAAGAACATTACCAAATAGGAGTATTTTGAGTGTATTTCACATTGTTAGGAACAAATAGGCCGAAGTACATGCAAAACACCCTTTATGAGGAAAGAAAGGAGATTTCCAGAAACATGTCTTTTGAATGTTTATGAGTGTGGTAGCCACCAAAACGATAGTAAGCATGGAAAGGACCCTATATGGGAAAACGAATCAATATTACCAAAAACATCTCTTTTAAGTGTATTTGAGCTACTTACGTACCAAAACGTTAAGACGCATTGAAAAAAAAAAAAAACTTTATGGATAAACGTTACCATAAACGTGTATTTTGATCGTTTTTATCTTTTTTTACGTAGAAAACACCAATATGCATGCAAAGTACTTTATATAGGGAAACGAAGACATTACTAGAGACGCGTGTTATGAGATTTTTTGAGCTTCTTAGGTACCAAATGCTAAAACGCAAGAATAGCACTCTATATCAAGAAACAGTTCAATTTACCAAAAAAGTGTCTTTTGAGTGTTTTTAGCGTGTTATGTACAAAAACGCCAAAATGTATGCAAAGTACCCTATATGGAAAACAAATAGTTATTATAAGAAACGTATATTACAAGTGTACCAAGACACTAAAACGCTTAAAAAAAACCACAATACGGAGAAACAGAATAACATTACTAAAAACGTGTCTTTTGAGTTTTTATCACCTTCTTAGGCATCAAAACTCCAAGACGTATGCAAAGCACGTAATTTAAAGAAAAGAACAAAGTTACCAAAGACGTGTATTGTGAGTGACTTTGAGCTCATTACATGCCAAAACTTGACAGTCCATGCAAGTCAACCAAAATAAGGAAAGGAAAAGACATTTTGAGAAACGCTTTATAATATTTTTTTTTTATGTCCTCTTAGTTAATAATCGCAAAAACACGTTAACATCACTCTATAAGAAGAAACAGAACATCACCAAAAACGTATATTTTTATTGTTTTTCACATTATTGGCTACCAATACGCCAAAATCCATGAAAAGCATTAGGATACAAAACGGCATTATCAGAAACGTGTTTTTTAAGTGTTTTTGAGTGTTTTAGTTACCAAAACACTAAAATACATGGAAAGCATCCTACATTGGAATACAAAATAAAACTACCGAAAAAATTGTCTTTTGACTGTTTTTGAGTTTCTCATGTATAAAAGCACTAAAATGCATACAAAAAAACCTTTATGAAGAGAAAAGAATAACTAACAAAAACGTGTATTTTGAGTGTTTTTTTTTTTTATGCTTCTTAGGTACAATAACGGCAAACTGCATGCCTAGTACCCTATATGGTAAAACAAAACGTGATTATCAGAAATTTGTTTTATGAGTGTTTTTGACCTTAGGTAACTAAACGCAAAAACGCATGAATAGCACTCTATATGTAGAAACTAAACAGCAATACAAAAACTTGTGTTTTTGGTATTTTTTTTACATTATTAGTTACCAAAACGCCATCATAATTAATGCAAAGTGCTTTTTATAGACAATGGAATCGACATTACTTGAAACGTGCTTTTTCAATGTTTTACTGCGTTTTAGGCATCAGAACGCTAAAATGATGGAAAACACTCTATACTGAAATACAAAACAACATTACCATGAACGCATCCTTTAAGTGTTTTTGAGCTTCTTGCGTACAAAAAACGATAAAATGCATGTAAAGTATCCTACATGGGAAACGAAATATAACAAGGAACATGCATTACACGTGTTTTTCAATATCTTAGGTAACAAAACGGTAAAACACGTGAAAAAGCACTTTATATGAAGAAACAGAACAATCTTGCAAAGAATGTCTGTTTCAAGTGTTTTTTAAATTGTTATGTACCAAAACGCCAAAATGAATGTAAAATACTATATGGGAAAATGAAAGGAGATGACGAGAAATGTGTATTGTGAGTTTTTTTTGAGCTTCTTAAGTACCAAAAGTCTAAAATGCGTCAATACCACTTTATAAGGAGAAAAAAAAACATTACCAAAAACGTTTTTTTTTTTTTTCATATTCTTACGTATCAAAACAACGAATTGCATGAAAAGCACTCTATATGTGGTAACAAAACGATATTTCTTGAAACTTGTCTTCTTACTGTTTTTGAGCCTCTTAGTTACCAAAAACGCTAAAATGCACGGAAAGCAATATTGGACTACAAAAACACTTAACGAAAAGCGTGTCTTTCGAGTGTTTTTCAGTTTCTTTCATAACAAAACACTAAAATATTCTTTCTGCAGAAACAAATTAAAATTACCAATAGTATGCATTTCGAGTGTTTTTGAGCTTGGGTAGAGAATCAGAAAATTAAGTACCTTAATTGGTGAAAAAAAGCAATATTACCGGAAACGTGGATTATAAGAGTTTTTGACATTCCCAGGTAACAAGATGCTAAAATGCGTGAATGGCACTCCATATGTAGAAACTGATCTTTACCAAAAACGTATGTTGAATATTTTTAGAATGATAGGTACCAAAAAAAAATGCATGCAACGCATATCATATGAGGAAACGAAAGGACATAACCAGAAAGGTGTCTTTTCAGTGTTTTTAGTGTTTTAAGCACCAAAACGCCAAAATTCATACAATGTACCCGTATTGGGATATAAAACAGCAATACGAAAAATATGTCTTTTGAGTGTTTCGTGTTTTTTTTTTTAAGGTTCTTATGCATCAAAACGCTTAAAAAAACGCGAATTTTTTTTTTATTGAGAAAAAAATAACATTACTAAAAACATGTATTTTCAATATATAGAGTGCTATTAATGCCCTTTAGCGTTTTGGTACCTAAGAATCTTAAAAAAAGACTCATAATACACTTTTCTTGGGACGGCTTTTTCATTTCCCCATATGGTGTACTTTGCCTACATTTTTCCGTTTTTTTTTTCTACGTAACATGCTGAAAAACAATCAAAATACTTTTCTTGGGTAATGTTATTCTTTCTCTCCATAAAGAGTGTTTTGCATGCGATTTAGTGTTTGATAAGTTCAAAAACACTCAAAAGACACGTTTTCGTAATGTTGTTTTGTATTCCCATGTAGGGGGATTTCCAGTATTTTATTTTTTTTGTCATTTTGGTGCCTAACACGCTCATAAACACTCAAAAGACATATATCTGGATATGTCGTTTTTTCTTTTTTTCATATATGTTGTTTTGTTTGCATTTTTGGATTTTGCTACCTAATAATGTGAAATCTACGAAGCTCAAAGCACATATAATGCACGTCACTCATAATATCCTTTCGCTTCCCCTTATATGGTACATTTTGGCATTTTTCTTCGTAACACGCTCAAAACATTCAAAATACTGTTTTTGGGTATAGATTATTTTGTTTCTCCATAGAAAGTGTTTCGAATGCATTTTAGCGTTTTTCTTCATAAGAAACTCAAAAACACACGAAAGACACATTTTTCATAATGTTGTTTTGCATTCCGGTATACGGTGATTTCTTTGCTTTTTAGCTTTTTGATGCCTAACACAATCAAAAACACTCAAAAGAAACGTTTCTAGTAATGTCGTTTGCATATATCTCAGTGTTTTGGTACTTCAATGTGAAAAACACTCAAAATACACGTTTTTTTGGTAATTTTCTTCTGTTTCTTGATATATGTTTGTATATTTTAGCAATTTTGCACATAAAAAATATATTAAAAAAAATCACATAATACCAGTTTTTTTGCAGTCTTTTTGTTTCCCATACAGAATGCATTTTGCATTTACTACGTAGCAAGCTCAAAAACACTCAAAATACAAGTTTCTGGTAAAATCATACAGTTTCTACAATAGGTTTATTTTTATTTATTTTTTTGTGGTTTTGTGTTTTTACTTATTTTTTTTTACGCATGTAGCTCAAGAACACATAATAGACGTTATTGGTAATATTATTTTCTTACTGTATATGCTCTACATTTCATTTCATGTACAGTCTTCCATGCTTTACATGGTTTTCTATCGTTTTTGTGCCTGTCAACCCTCATAAACATTCAGAAGACACGTTATAAGGTGCTTTTTCATGCAATTTGGCATTGTGGTACGTATCAATGTAAAATACACTGAAAATCCACGTTTTTATTAATGTTGCCTTTTTTTCTAATATAGATTGCTATTCATACGTTTTAACGATTTGCTACATAAGCTAAAAAAAAAAAAAAAACACTTTTCTCGCAATGTCTTTTCGTTTCCTCATATAAAGCACTTAACATATTTGCTTTTTTTTTTATCTACGTAACGTATCTACGTCTTAAAAAAAAAAAACACTGAAAATACTTCTTTTGGTAATGTTAATCTGTTTCTTCAAAAAAAAAAAAAAAATAGAAAAAAAAATGTGTTCCATGTGTTTTATCGTTTTGGTACGTAAAAGTTCAGTAACACTTAAAAGACACGTTTTTCGTAATGCTGATTTAGATTCCCACAAAGTGTGATTTTTATACTTTTTAACGTTTTGGTGCCTAACACTCTCAAATATAATTGGAAGACAAGTTTCAGGTAATATCGTGTCGTTTCCCTATATACGAAGCTTTACCTACTTTTTTGGAATTTTGCTATATAATAATGTGAAATACAGTAAAAATACAAATTTTGGTAAAGTTATTTTGTTTCTGCATGTAAAGTGCTATTCATGCATTTTAGTGTTTTGGTACCGAAGCTCAAAAACACTTATAATACACATTTCTCGTAATGTCTTCTTTTCAATATGTTGCATGTATTTTTTTCGACCTAAGAAGTTCAAAAAACATTCAAAATACTTGCTTTTTTTTGGTAATGTTACTCAGTTTCTCCATAAATGGTATTTTGTATGCCTTTTAGCGATTTGGTATGTAAGAAGCTGAAAATAATGAAAAGACACATTTTTGGTAGGTTTTTCTATTCACATATAGGAATCTTTCGATGTTTTTTAGCATTTAGTGACTATCGTGCCTAAAAACACTTAAAACATACGCTTCTTATTATGTTGTTTTGTTTGTCCCAAAAAAAGAAGTTTCGGATCCATTTTGGCGTTTTGGTCACTTATAATGTGAAAAGACTCAAATTACACGTTTTTGGTAATATTGTTTTGTTTCTCCATAAAGAATGGCATTAACGCGTTTTCCTGTTTTGGTATCTGAGAAGCTCAAACACACTCATAATACGTTTCTCGTAATGTCTTTTTGTTTCCCCATATATGGTACTTTTGGATTTAAATTTTACTACGTCACAAGGTCCAAATCTCTTATGATATTTGTTTTGGGTAATGTTATTCTGTTTATCCATAACGAGTGTTTTGCATGCGTTTTTTTGCATTTAGGCACGTGACAAGCTGAAAAAAAAACATTCAAAAGTCATGTTTTTACTAATGTTGTTTTTCTCTTACCAAATAGGATGATTTCCAAGCATTTTAGTGTTTTTGGTGCCTAACTCGATAGAAAACACTAAAGAGACACGTTTCTGGAAATCTCATACGCTTTGCACATATAGAGATCTTTGCATGCATTTTGGCATGCAAAATGGTACCTTACAGTTTTGGTACCTTACAGTTTGAAATACACAAAAATACACGTTTTTCGTACTATTGTTCTTTTCTCCATATAAACTGGTATTCTTGCATTTTCCCGTTTTAGTACATTTGAAGCTCAATGCAGACAATACGCGTTATTCGTAATGTTTATTCGTTTCCCCATATACGGCTCATTACATGCATTTTCGCATGTTTCTACATAGCTACCTCAAAAACACTCAAAATACTTGTATTTTTTACATTAATATTGTTTTCCTTAATATCGTTTCTTTTTCCCATATTGGGCAAATTGCATGCATTTTGACGTTTTGGTACTTGACAGTGCAAAAAAACATTGAAAATACACGTTTTTTTTTTTTTGTATTGTTATTCTGTTTTTCCTTATAGAGTCTCATTCATGCTCTCGTAAAGTTCTTTCGTTTCCAGATGTAGTGTACTTTGCATGCATCTTATCGTTTATGTACGTAACAAGCTGAAAACATTCATATTACTTGTTTTTTATAATGTTACATTGTCTCAACAAAGGGAATTTTGCATGCGTTTAAGGGTTAGTTAAGTAGCCCAAAAACACTCAAAAGGAACGTTTATGGTAATGCTATTTTGTTTTCCCATATCAGGTGCTTTCGATACTTTTTATTATTTTGTTGTCAAACATGCACAAAAACACACATAAGATACGTATCCTGTAATGTTGTTTCATTTCACCGTAGAGGATGCTTTCCATGTATTTTGGTGTTTTGTTATTTAAGCATTTGAAAAACACAAAAAATACTTTTTTTTTTTATTGTTATTCTGTTTCTCCATATAGAATGCTATCCACTCGTTTCAGCGTTTTGGTAGCTAAGAAGCTCAAAAACACTAAAAATACACGTCTCTAGTAATGTTCTTTACTTTCCTGATGTAGTGTACTTTCAATACATATGTGTGGTTTTGTACGTAACAAGCTGAAAACACTCAAAATGCATGTTTTTGTTAAAGTTATTATTGTTTCTCTATGAAAGGTGTTTTGCAAAAGTTTTAGCGTTTCGGTGCGTAAGTAGCTAAAAAAAAAAAAAAAAACACTCGAAAGAAACGTTTTGGTATTATTTATTTATCTATTTATTTATTTATTGTTTTTTTTTTTTTTGCAAATAAATTTTTTCCCATACTTTTTAGTATTCTTGTGCCTTCAAAAGACACTAAAAACATGTCTATGGAAATGAAATTTCAATTCACAATTGAGGGTGCTTTGCATGCACTTTTCTCGTTTTGATATTTAAGAATGTGAAAAACCTTTGATAATATTCTCTTTCCGAGATAGAGTGCTATTCATGCGTGTTAGCCTTTTAGTACCTATGACGATCCAAAGCACTCATAATACTTATTTCTAGTAATGTTATCTCATTACCTCGAACACGGTTATTTCCATGCATTTTATAGTTTTATACGTAACAAGGTAAAAAAAAAAAAAAAACTACTCAAAATACTTATTTTTGGTAATGCTGTTCTTTCCCCATAAGGTGTGTTTTGCATGCGTTTTAGCATTTTGGAACGTAAGAAGCTGAAAACAATGAAAGGATACATTTTTTGTAAAGTTGTCTGGCATTCACATACCGGGTGATTTCCATGGATTTTAGCGTTTTGATGCATAACATGTTCATAAACTCCAAAGAGATGTTTCTGGAAATGTTGTTTATTTTCCCAATATAGGGTGCTTTGTTTTTGAGCTTTTTTTTGTATCAGACAGGAAAACGCATCAATACGCATTGAATATATAGATAAATGAAAAAAAAAAAAATTACTGGCAAAAACTTGTAATTTGAGTTTTTATGTACCAAAACGCCAAATTGCATTGGAAAGCCAACCCCAAGAAACGAATATTTCAAGAATTTTTGTGCATGTTAGGCACCAAAACGCAAATAAATCCCAAATAAAGCATCCTATATGGGTATAAAAAAAATAAATAAAAAAAGACGAGTCTTTTGAGTGTTTTCAGCTTCTTATGTACCAAAAACGCATTTTAAAAACACCCTACTTTGAGAAACAAATTAACATTAACAAAAACAAGTATTTTGATTGTTTTTTGAGATTGTTGCGTACAAAAACGCCCAAAATACTTGGAAAGTACCCTGTATTGGGAAACTAAATTTATTTACAAGACACATGTATTTTTGTGCTTCTTAGGTACTAAAATCGCTAAAACCCATGAAGAGCACTCTATATTGAGATACAAAGCCACAAAATGAAAAACGTGTATTTTGAGTGCATTTCACACTCATAGGCATGAAAACTCCAATATGTATGCAAAACACCATATATGGGGAAAAGAAATGACATTTCCAGAAATGTGTCTTTTGAGTGTTTATGACGTGTTAAGCACCAAAACGCTAAAAAGTATAAAGAAAAAAAACTATTCTAAACTTTACAAAACAAACGTGTCTTTTCAGTGGTTTTTAGCTTCTTACGTACCAAAACGCTAAAATGGATATAAAATCCTTAATGGAGAAACAGAATAACTTTTGCCAAATAAGTATTTTGAGTGTTTTTGAGCTTGTTATGTACAAAAAAGCCTAAAGGCATGCAAAGTATCCAACATAGGAAAATGAAAGAACATTACAATAGACATGTATAATAAGAGTTTTTGAGCTTTTTAGGTACCAAAATGCTAGAACGCATGAATAGCACTCTATATGGAGAACCTTGCGAAAACATGTATTTTTAGTGTTTTTGAGCTACCTACATACCAAAATGCAAAAAGGCGTGAAAACACCGTTTATAGAGAAGCACAATAACGATAAGACAAAAATCGTGTTATATAGTATTATGAAAGTTTTTGAGCTTTTTAGGAAAGAAAATGCTAGAACACATTTATAGCATTTTATATTAAGAGAAAGAACATTACAAAAAAACATGTATATTGAGTGTTTTCACATTATTAAATACCAAAACGTAAAAATGCATGCAAAGCCCCTTACATGAGTAAACGAAAAGACATTACCAGAAACGTGTCTTTTGAATGTTTTTGAGCATGGTGGACACGAAAACGCTGAAAAACATGTAAATCACCCTACATAGTAATTCAATATAACATTAAGAAAAATTTGAGTATTGTTTTTTTTTTTTTTACTTATTATGTACTAACACGCTAAAAAGTATTCAAAATAAACTTTATGAAAAAAAAGAATAACATCACAAGAGACAACTATTTTCGAGTGTTTTTAAAGGCTGTTACGCAAAAAAACTTCAAAATACATACAAAATACCCCATATGGGGAATCGAAAAGACATTACGAGAAATGTGGATTATGAGTGATTGTGATATGCTACCAAACCCCGAAAACCCGTTAATATCACTCCATATGGAGAAACTGAAGAATATTACCCAAAAAGTCTAATTTGAATGTTTTTTCACATTGTTAGGTACCAACACACCATAATGCATGTTAAGCCCGTAATATGGAAAAACGAAACGATATTACAAATAACGTATGTTTTGAGTGTTTTTGTGCATGAATGGCACCGAGACGCCAAAAAAGCTTGGAACACACGTTATATGGGAAACAAAACAAAATTACGAAAAACACATTTTTTGACTGTTTTTAAACTTTGAAACACTAAAACGCATGCAAGACATTATTTAGGAAAAAAAAAAAAAACAGGGTAACATTATCAAAAACAAGTATTGTTAGTGTCTTTGAGCTTGTTTCGTACACAAACGACAAAATACATACAAAATATCCTATACGGAATAAACGAAAGGCCATTACCAGAGATGTGTATTATGAGTGTTTTTCATTTTCTTAGGTACTAAACCACTAAATCGCATAAATATAATTCTGTATAAAAAAAAAAAAATAGAACAATATTACAAAAAAAAAATGTATTTGACAGTATTTCATATTGTTTAGTACGAAAAAAAAAAAAATGCTTCTAAAGCACCTTAACAATACCAAAAACAAGTATGTTAAGTATTTTTGGGATTGTTACCTGGACAAAAACTAGCATTTTCAATTTTTTTTCTTTTTTTTTGCTGAAAAACGCCAAACTGCAAGCAAAGTACCTTATATGGGGAAACGAAAGGGCATTACCAAAAACGTGTATTATGAGTGCTTTTGAGCTTATTAGGCACCAAAACGCTAAAATATATTAATAGTTATATGAAAAAACAGAGGAACATTACCAAACACGTGTATTTTGAGTGTATTTCACATAATTAGGTACGTAAACGTCAAAATGCATGGAAAGCACCTTATATGGGGAAATGAAACGGGAATCCAAGAAAAGTGTCATTTGACTGTTTATGAGCATGTTAGACACTAAAACGCTAAAAAGCATAAAAAATCACCCTACATTGGATCAAAAGATAACATTACGAAAAACAATTTTTTTTTTAGTGTTTTTGAACTTCTTACGTATCAAAAAGCTAAATCGCATGCAAAACATCCTTTATGAAGTGTCAGAATAAAATATCAAGAAAAGAGTATTTTGTGTACAAAATCTTACGTACAAAAAAAAAAAAAAAACGCAAAAAAAAATGCATGTAATGTAAACTATAATTTTATAGGAAAACAAAAAGACGTGTATTATAAGTGAGCTTTTTAGTTACCAGTATGATAAAACACATGATTAACACTTAATATCGAGATACAGAACATTACCAAAATCGTGTATTTTAAGTGTTTTTCATATTATTAGGTAACAAAGATTCAAAATGCTTACAAAGCCCCATATATGGGAAAAAAGAAACATTTTGAAAAATGTTTTTTTTTTTTTAGTGTTTATAAACGTGTTAGGCACCAAAACTCTAAAAATGCACCATATATTGGGAAACAAACAACTTTACAAAGAAAAAAAAGTGTTTTGAGTGTTCTGAGCTACTTACGTACTAAAACGCTAAAATTCTTGATGAAGGAAAATAACATTACCAAAAATAAGCATTTTCAGCTTGTTACGTACAAAAAATGTCAAAATGCATAGAAAATACCCTATATAGGGAAACGAAAGAACATTACGATAAACGGTTACAATAAGTGTTTTTTTTTTCGGTATCTTAGGTACCAGAACTCAAAAACGCATGAATAGAAATCTATATGGAGAAAGAAAACAACATTACCAAAGAACGTGTATTTTCAGGGCATTTCACACTGTTAGGTACCAAACCACCAAAATGATTTCAGATTATTCTATATAAGGAAAGCAAACAAAATTTCGGAAAACATGTTCCTTGAGTATACTCGGCACCAAGACGCTAAAAAGCAGGGAAAGCACACTTCATGGGAAAGCAAAACATTACCAAAATACCTTTCTTTTCAGTGTTTTCAGCTACTTACGAAAACGCTAAAATGCAAGGAAATCACCCTTCATGGGGAAACTTTAAAATTACAAAAAAAAAAAAAGGATTCTTTGCGTTTTTAATCTTGTTACGTACAAAAAAGAAGATGCATTCAAAGTATATTATAGGGGGAAACGAAATAAAAGATTAAGATAATTTTGCATTACGAGTATTTTTTTTACTTTTTAGATGCCAAAATGCTAAAAAGGCATGAATACCACTCTATATGGAGAAAAACACAACCTTACCAAAAAAATAAAAATTGTATTTCTAGTGTTTCTTTTTCAGATTATTAGAAACCAAAACGCCAAAATTTATACAAAGCCACCTATATGGGGATACGAAATGACATTACCAGGAACGTGTCTTTTGAGTGTTCTTGAGAGTGGTAGGCATCAAAAACGCTATAAAGAATAAAGTTCATCCTATATAGGAATGCAATACATTATTACGAAAAAAACATGTCTTTTAAGTGTTTTTTGTTTAATTTCTTACGTACCAAAACGCTAAAAACGCATGCAAAACATACTTTATGAAAAAAAAAAAAAAAAAAAACCTAAAAACATAATTTTAGTGGTTTTGAGATTTAAGAACAAAAACGCTAAGATGCATGCAAACTACACTGTTTATGTAAACAAAAAGACATTACAAGAGCCATGTATTATGAGTGTTTTTCAGCTTGTTAGGTACCACATCGATAAAACACATCCACAGTACTGTATATGGAAAACTAAATAACATTAACAATATTTTTTTTTTCAGTGTATTTCACATTGTTCATAACCAAAACGCCAAAATGTATGGAAAGCGCGCTATATGAGGAAAAAAATGTTCGAGAAACGTGTTTGTTTAGAGTTCATTAGCGTGTTAGGCACTAAAAAACATGGAAATCACCATATATGCGAAAACATAAAAACATTACCAAGGCATCTCTTTTCATTGTTTTTGAGCTACTTTCGTACCAAAACGCTAAAACGCATGGAGAACACCTTTTCTCGAGAAACAGAATAATATTACCAGAAACATGTAATGTGATTGTTAATGAGTTTTTATGTTAAAAAACGCCAAAATGCATGCAAAGTACCCTATATGGTGAAGGGTAAAGACATTACAAGATGCGCATATTAGGAGTGTTTTTGAGCTTCTTAGGTATGAAAACGCTAGAAAAAAAAAAAAAGAACAGCGCTCTATATTGAGAAACAGAAGAACATTACCAAATAGGAGTATTTTGAGTGTATTTCACATTGTTAGGAACAAATAGGCCGAAGTACATGCAAAACACCCTTTATGAGGAAAGAAAGGAGATTTCCAGAAACATGTCTTTTGAATGTTTATGAGTGTGGTAGCCACCAAAACGATAGTAAGCATGGAAAGGACCCTATATGGGAAAACGAATCAATATTACCAAAAACATCTCTTTTAAGTGTATTTGAGCTACTTACGTACCAAAACGTTAAGACGCATTGAAAAAAAAAAAAAACTTTATGGATAAACGTTACCATAAACGTGTATTTTGATCGTTTTTATCTTTTTTTACGTAGAAAACACCAATATGCATGCAAAGTACTTTATATAGGGAAACGAAGACATTACTAGAGACGCGTGTTATGAGATTTTTTGAGCTTCTTAGGTACCAAATGCTAAAACGCAAGAATAGCACTCTATATCAAGAAACAGTTCAATTTACCAAAAAAGTGTCTTTTGAGTGTTTTTAGCGTGTTATGTACAAAAACGCCAAAATGTATGCAAAGTACCCTATATGGAAAACAAATAGTTATTATAAGAAACGTATATTACAAGTGTACCAAGACACTAAAACGCTTAAAAAAAACCACAATACGGAGAAACAGAATAACATTACTAAAAACGTGTCTTTTGAGTTTTTATCACCTTCTTAGGCATCAAAACTCCAAGACGTATGCAAAGCACGTAATTTAAAGAAAAGAACAAAGTTACCAAAGACGTGTATTGTGAGTGACTTTGAGCTCATTACATGCCAAAACTTGACAGTCCATGCAAGTCAACCAAAATAAGGAAAGGAAAAGACATTTTGAGAAACGCTTTATAATATTTTTTTTTTTATGTCCTCTTAGTTAATAATCGCAAAAACACGTTAACATCACTCTATAAGAAGAAACAGAACATCACCAAAAACGTATATTTTTATTATTTTTCACATTATTGGCTACCAATACGCCAAAATCCATGAAAAGCATTAGGATACAAAACGGCATTATCAGAAACGTGTTTTTTAAGTGTTTTTGAGTGTTTTAGTTACCAAAACACTAAAATACATGGAAAGCATCCTACATTGGAATACAAAATAAAACTACCGAAAAAATTGTCTTTTGACTGTTTTTGAGTTTCTCATGTATAAAAGCACTAAAATGCATACAAAAAAACCTTTATGAAGAGAAAAGAATAACTAACAAAAACGTGTATTTTGAGTGTTTTTTTTTTTATGCTTCTTAGGTACAATAACGGCAAACTGCATGCCTAGTACCCTATATGGTAAAACAAAACGTGATTATCAGAAATTTGTTTTATGAGTGTTTTTGACCTTAGGTAACTAAACGCAAAAACGCATGAATAGCACTCTATATGTAGAAACTAAACAGCAATACAAAAACTTGTGTTTTTGGTATTTTTTTACATTATTAGTTACCAAAACGCCATCATAATTAATGCAAAGTGCTTTTTATAGACAATGGAATCGACATTACTTGAAACGTGCTTTTTCAATGTTTTACTGCGTTTTAGGCATCAGAACGCTAAAATGATGGAAAACACTCTATACTGAAATACAAAACAACATTACCATGAACGCATCCTTTAAGTGTTTTTGAGCTTCTTGCGTACAAAAAACGATAAAATGCATGTAAAGTATCCTACATGGGAAACGAAATATAACAAGGAACATGCATTACACGTGTTTTTCAATATCTTAGGTAACAAAACGCTAAAACACGTAAAAAAGCACTTTATATGAAGAAACAGAACAATCTTGCAAAGAATGTCTGTTTCAAGTGTTTTTTAAATTGTTATGTACCAAAACGCCAAAATGAATGTAAAATACTATATGGGAAAATGAAAGGAGATGACGAGAAATGTGTATTGTGAGTTTTTTTTGAGCTTCTTAAGTACCAAAAGTCTAAAATGCGTCAATACCACTTTATAAGGAGAAAGAAAAACATTACCAAAAACGTTTTTTTTTTTTTTTCATATTCTTACGTATCAAAGCAACGAATTGCATGAAAAGCACTCTATATGTGGTAACAAAACGATATTTCTTGAAACTTGTCTTCTTACTGTTTTTGAGCCTCTTAGTTACCAAAAACGCTAAAATGCACGGAAAGCAATATTGGACTACAAAAACACTTAACGAAAAGCGTGTCTTTCGAGTGTTTTTCAGTTTCTTTCATAACAAAACACTAAAATATTCTTTCTGCAGAAACAAATTAAAATTACCAATAGTATGCATTTCGAGTGTTTTTGAGCTTGGGTAGAGAATCAGAAAATTAAGTACCTTAATTGGTGAAAAAAAGCAATATTACCGGAAACGTGGATTATAAGAGTTTTTGACATTCCCAGGTAACAAGATGCTAAAATGCGTGAATGGCACTCCATATGTAGAAACTGATCTTTACCAAAAACGTATGTTGAATATTTTTAGAATGATAGGTACCAAAAAAAAATGCATGCAACGCATATCATATGAGGAAACGAAAGGACATAACCAGAAAGGTGTCTTTTCAGTGTTTTTAGTGTTTTAAGCACCAAAACGCCAAAATTCATACAATGTACCCGTATTGGGATATAAAACAGCAATACGAAAAATATGTCTTTTGAGTGTTTCGTGTTTTTTTTTTTAAGGTTCTTATGCATCAAAACGCTTAAAAAAACGCGAATTTTTTTTTTATTGAGAAAAAAATAACATTACTAAAAACGTGTATTTTCAATATATAGAGTGCTATTAATGCCCTTTAGCGTTTTGGTACCTAAGAATCTTAAAAAAAGACTCATAATACACTTTTCTTGGGACTTCTTTTTCATTTCCCCATATGGTGTACTTTGCCTACATTTTTCCGTTTTTTTTTTTCTACGTAACATGCTGAAAAACAATCAAAATACTTTTCTTGGGTAATGTTATTCTTTCTCTCCATAAAGAGTGTTTTGCATGCGATTTAGTGTTTGATAAGTTCAAAAACACTCAAAAGACACGTTTTGGTAATGTTGTTTTGTATTCCCATATAGGGGGATTTCCAGGATTTTTTTTTTTTGTCATTTTGGTGCCTAACACGCTCATAAACACTCAAAAGACATATATCTGGATATGTCGTTTTTTCTTTTTTTCATATATGTTGTTTTGTTTGCATTTTTGGATTTTGCTACCTAATAATGTGAAATCTACGAAGCTCAAAGCACATATAATGCACGTCACTCATAATATCCTTTCGCTTCCCCTTATATGGTACATTTTGGCATTTTTCTTCGTAACACGCTCAAAACATTCAAAATACTGTTTTTGGGTATAGATTATTTTGTTTCTCCATAGAAAGTGTTTCGAATGCATTTTAGCGTTTTTCTTCGTAAGAAACTCAAAAACACACGAAAGACACATTTTTCATAATGTTGTTTTGCATTCCGGTATACGGTGATTTCTTTGCTTTTTAGCTTTTTGATGCCTAACACAATCAAAAACACTCAAAAGAAACGTTTCTAGTAATGTCGTTTGCATATATCTCAGTGTTTTGGTACTTCAATGTGAAAAACACTCAAAATACACGTTTTTTTGGTAATTTTCTTCTGTTTCTTGATATATGTTTGTATATTTTAGCAATTTTGCACATAAAAAATATATTAAAAAAAATCACATAATACCAGTTTTTTTGCAGTCTTTTTGTTTCCCATACAGAATGCATTTTGCATTTACTACGTAGCAAGCTCAAAAACACTCAAAATACAAGTTTCTGGTAAAATCATACAGTTTCTACAATAGGTTTATTTTTATTTATTTTTTTGTGGTTTTGTGTTTTTACTTATTTTTTTTTACGCATGTAGCTCAAGAACACATAATAGACGTTATTGGTAATATTATTTTCTTACTGTATATGCTCTACATTTCATTTCATGTACAGTCTTCCATGCTTTACATGGTTTTCTATCGTTTTTGTGCCTGTCAACCCTCATAAACATTCAGAAGACACGTTATAAGGTGCTTTTTCATGCAATTTGGCATTGTGGTACGTATCAATGTAAAATACACTGAAAATCCACGTTTTTATTAATGTTGCCTTTTTTCTAATATAGAGTGCTATTCATACGTTTTAACGATTTGCTACATAAGCTAAAAAAAAAAAAAAAAACACTTTTCTCGCAATGTCTTTTCGTTTCCTCATATAAAGCACTTAACATATTTGCTTTTTTTTTTTTTATCTACGTAACGTATCTACGTCTTAAAAAAAAAAAACACTGAAAATACTTCTTTTGGTAATGTTAATCTGTTTCTTCAAAAAAAAAAAAAATAGAAAAAAAAATGTGTTCCATGTGTTTTATCGTTTTGGTACGTAAAAGTTCAATAACACTTAAAAGACACGTTTTTCGTAATGCTGATTTAGATTCCCACAAAGTGTGATTTTTATACTTTTTAACGTTTTGGTGCCTAACACTCTCAAATATAATTGGAAGACAAGTTTCAGGTAATATCGTGTCGTTTCCCTATATACGAAGCTTTACCTACTTTTTTGGAGTTTTGCTATATAATAATGTGAAATACAGTAAAAATACAAATTTTGGTAAAGTTATTTTGTTTCTGCATGTAAAGTGCTATTCATGCATTTTAGTGTTTTGGTACCGAAGCTCAAAAACACTTATAATACACATTTCTCGTAATGTCTTCTTTTCAATATGTTGCATGTATTTTTTTCGACCTAAGAAGTTCAAAAAACATTCAAAATACTTGCTTTTTTTTGGTAATGTTACTCAGTTTCTCCATAAATGGTATTTTGTATGCCTTTTAGCGATTTGGTATGTAAGAAGCTGAAAATAATGAAAAGACACATTTTTGGTAGGTTTTTCTATTCACATATAGGAATCTTTCGATGTTTTTTAGCATTTAGTGACTATCGTGCCTAAAAACACTTAAAACATACGCTTCTTATTATGTTGTTTTGTTTGTCCCAAAAAAAGAAGTTTCGGATGCATTTTGGCGTTTTGGTCACTTATAATGTGAAAAGACTCAAATTACACGTTTTTGGTAATATTGTTTTGTTTCTCCATAAAGAATGGCATTAACGCGTTTTCCTGTTTTGGTATCTGAGAAGCTCAAACACACTCATAATACGTTTCTCGTAATGTCTTTTTGTTTCCCCATATATGGTACTTTTGGATTTAAATTTTACTACGTCACAAGGTCCAAATCTCTTATGATATTTGTTTTGGGTAATGTTATTCTGTTTATCCATAACGAGTGTTTTGCATGCGTTTTTTTGCATTTAGGCACGTGACAAGCTGAAAAAAAAACATTCAAAAGTCATGTTTTTACTAATGTTGTTTTTCTCTTACCAAATAGGATGATTTCCAAGCATTTTAGTGTTTTTGGTGCCTAACTCGATAGAAAACACTAAAGAGACACGTTTCTGGAAATCTCGTACGCTTTGCACATATAGGGATCTTTGCATGCATTTTGGCATGCAAAATGGTACCTTACAGTTTTGGTACCTTACAGTTTGAAATACACAAAAATACACGTTTTTCATACTATTGTTCTTTTCTCCATATAAACTGGTATTCTTGCATTTTCCCGTTTTAGTACATTTGAAGCTCAATGCAGACAATACGCGTTATTCGTAATGTTTATTCGTTTCCCCATATACGGCTCATTACATGCATTTTCGCATGTTTCTACATAGCTACCTCAAAAACACTCAAAATACTTGTATTTTTTACATTAATATTGTTTTCCTTAATATCGTTTCTTTTTCCCATATTGGGCAAATTGCATGCATTTTGACGTTTTGGTACTTGACAGTGCAAAAAAACATTGAAAATACACGTTTTTTTTTTTTTTTGTATTGTTATTCTGTTTTTCCTTATAGAGTCTCATTCATGCTCTCGTAAAGTTCTTTCGTTTCCAGATGTAGTGTACTTTGCATGCATCTTATCGTTTATGTACGTAACAAGCTGAAAACATTCATATTACTTGTTTTTTATAATGTTACATTGTCTCAACAAAGGGAATTTTGCATGCGTTTAAGGGTTAGTTAAGTAGCCCAAAAACACTCAAAAGGAACGTTTATGGTAATGCTATTTTGTTTTCCTATATCAGGTGCTTTCGATACTTTTTATTATTTTGTTGTCAAACATGCACAAAAACACACATAAGATACGTATCCTGTAATGTTGTTTCATTTCACCGTAGAGGATGCTTTCCATGTATTTTGGTGTTTTGTTATTTAAGGATTTGAAAAACACAAAAAATACTTTTTTTTTTATTGTTATTCTGTTTCTCCATATAGAATGCTATCCACTCGTTTCAGCGTTTTGGTACCTAAGAAGCTCAAAAACACTAAAAATACACGTCTCTAGTAATGTTCTTTACTTTCCTGATGTAGTGTACTTTCAATACATATGTGTGGTTTTGTACGTAAGAAGCTGAAAACACTCAAAATGCATGTTTTTGTTAAAGTTATTATTGTTTCTCTATGAAAGGTGTTTTGCAAAAGTTTTAGCGTTTCGGTGCGTAAGTAGCTAAAAAAAAAAAAAAACACTCGAAAGAAACGTTTTGGTATTATTTATTTATTTATTTATTTATTTATTGTTTTTTTTTTTTTTTTGCAAATAAATTTTTTCCCATACTTTTTAGTATTCTTGTGCCTTCAAAAGACACTAAAAACATGTCTATGGAAATGAAATTTCAATTCACAATTGAGGGTGCTTTGCATGCACTTTTCTCGTTTTGATATTTAAGAATGTGAAAAACCTTTGATAATATTCTCTTTCCGAGATAGAGTGCTATTCATGCGTGTTAGCCTTTTAGTACCTATGACGATCCAAAGCACTCATAATACTTATTTCTAGTAATGTTATCTCATTACCTCGAACACGGTTATTTCCATGCATTTTATAGTTTTATACGTAACAAGGTAAAAAAAAAAAAAAACTACTCAAAATACTTATTTTTGGTAATGCTGTTCTTTCCCCATAAGGTGTGTTTTGCATGCGTTTTAGCATTTTGGAACGTAAGAAGCTGAAAACAATGAAAGGATACATTTTTTGTAAAGTTGTCTGGCATTCACATACCGGGTGATTTCCATGGATTTTAGCGTTTTGATGCATAACATGTTCATAAACTCCAAAGAGATGTTTCTGGAAATGTTGTTTATTTTCCCAATATAGGGTGCTTTGTTTTTGAGCTTTTTTTTGTATCAGACAGGAAAACGCATCAATACGCATTGAATATATAGATAAATGAAAAAAAAAAAAATTACTGGCAAAAACTTGTAATTTGAGTTTTTATGTACCAAAACACCAAATTGCATTGGAAAGCCAACCCCAAGAAACGAATATTTCAAGAATTTTTGTGCATGTTAGGCACCAAAACGCAAATAAATTCCAAATAAAGCATCCTATATGGGTATAAAAAAAATAAATAAAAAAAGACGAGTCTTTTGAGTGTTTTCAGCTTCTTATGTACCAAAAACGCATTTTAAAAACACCCTACTTTGAGAAACAAATTAACATTAACAAAAACAAGTATTTTGATTGTTTTTTGAGATTGTTGCGTACAAAAACGCCCAAAATACTTGGAAAGTACCCTGTATTGGGAAACTAAATTTATTTACAAGAAACATGTATTTTTGTGCTTCTTAGGTACTAAAACCGCTAAAACCCATGAAGAGCACTCTATATTGAGATACAAAGCCACAAAATGAAAAACGTGTATTTTGAGTGCATTTCACACTCATAGGCATGAAAACTCCAACATGTATGCAAAACACCATATATGGGGAAAAGAAATGACATTTCCAGAAATGTTTCTTTTGAGTGTTTATGACGTGTTAAGCACCAAAACGCTAAAAAGTATAAAGAAAAAAAAACTATTCTAAACTTTACAAAACAAACGTGTCTTTTCAGTGGTTTTTAGCTTCTCAAGTACCAAAACGCTAAAATGGATATAAAATCCTTAATGGAGAAACAGAATAACTTTTGCCAAATAAGTATTTTGAGTGTTTTTGAGCTTGTTATGTACAAAAAAGCCTAAAGGCATGCAAAGTATCCAACATAGGAAAATGAAAGAACATTACAATAGACATGTATAATAAGAGTTTTTGAGCTTTTTAGGTACCAAAATGCTAGAACGCATGAATAGCACTCTATATGGAGAACCTTGCGAAAACATGTATTTTTAGTGTTTTTGAGCTACCTACATACCAAAATGCAAAAAGGCGTGAAAACACCGTTTATAGAGAAGCACAATAACGATAAGACAAAAATCGTGTTATATAGTATTATGAAAGTTTTTGAGCTTTTTAGGAAAGAAAATGCTAGAACACATTTATAGCATTTTATATTAAGAGAAAGAACATTACAAAAAAACATGTATATTGAGTGTTTTCACATTATTAAATACCAAAACGTAAAAATGCATGCAAAGCCCCTTACATGAGTAAACGAAAAGACATTACCAGGAACGTGTCTTTTGAATGTTTTTGAGCATGGTGGACACGAAAACGCTGAAAAACATGTAAATCACCCTACATAGTAATTCAATATAACATTAAGAAAAATTTGAGTATTGTTTTTTTTTTTTTTAACTTATTATGTACTAACACGCTAAAAAGTATTCAAAATAAACTTTATGAAAAAAAAGAATAACATCACAAGAGACAACTATTTTCGAGTGTTTTTAAAGGCTGGTACGCAAAAAAACTTCAAAATACATACAAAATACCCCATATGGGGAATCGAAAAGACATTACGAGAAATGTGGATTATGAGTGATTGTGATATGCTACCAAACCCCGAAAACCCGTTAATATCACTCCATATGGAGAAACTGAAGAACATTACCCAAAAAGTCTAATTTGAATGTTTTTCACATTGTTAGGTACCAACACACCATAATGCATGTTAAGCCCGTAATATGGAAAAACGAAACGATATTACAAATAACGTATGTTTTGAGTGTTTTTGTGCATGAATGGCACCGAGACGCCAAAAAAGCTTGGAACACACGTTATATGGGAAACAAAACAAAATTACGAAAAACACATTTTTTGACTGTTTTTAAACTTTGAAACACTAAAACGCATGCAAGACATTATTTAGGAAAAAAAAAAAAACAGGGTAACATTATCAAAAACAAGTATTGTTAGTGTCTTTGAGCTTGTTTCGTACACAAACGACAAAATACATACAAAATATCCTATACGGAATAAACGAAAGGCCATTACCAGAGATGTGTATTATGAGTGTTTTTCATTTTCTTAGGTATTAAACCACTAAATCGCATAAATATAATTCTGTATAAAAAAAAAAAAAATAGAACAATATTACAAAAAAAAATGTATTTGACAGTATTTCATATTGTTTAGTACGAAAAAAAAAAAAATGCTTATAAAGCACCTTAACAATACCAAAAACAAGTATGTTAAGTATTTTTGGGATTGTTACCTGGACAAAAACTAGCATTTTCAATTTTTTTTCTTTTTTTTTGCTGAAAAACGCCAAACTGCAAGCAAAGTACCTTATATGGGGAAACGAAAGGGCATTACCAAAAACGTGTATTATGAGTGCTTTTGAGCTTATTAGGCACCAAAACGCTAAAATATATTAATAGTTATATGAAAAAACAGAGGAACATTACCAAACACGTGTATTTTGAGTGTATTTCACATAATTAGGTACGTAAACGTCAAAATGCATGGAAAGCACCTTATATGGGGAAATGAAACGGGAATCCAAGAAAAGTGTCATTTGACTGTTTATGAGCATGTTAGACACTAAAACGCTAAAAAGCATAAAAAATCACCCTACATTGGATCAAAAGATAACATTACGAAAAACAATTTTTTTTTTAGTGTTTTTGAACTTCTTACGTATCAAAAAGCTAAATCGCATGCAAAACATCCTTTATGAAGTGTCAGAATAAAATATCAAGAAAAGAGTATTTTGTGTACAAAATCTTACGTACAAAAAAAAAAAAAAACGCAAAAAAAAATGCATGTAATGTAAACTATAATTTTATAGGAAAACAAAAAGACGTGTATTATAAGTGAGCTTTTTAGTTACCAGTATGATAAAACACATGATTAACACTTAATATCGAGATACAGAACATTACCAAAATCGTGTATTTTAAGTGTTTTTCATATTATTAGGTAACAAAGATTCAAAATGCTTACAAAGCCCCATATATGGGAAAAAAGAAACATTTTGAAAAATGTTTTTTTTTTTTTTGTGTTTATAAACGTGTTAGGCACCAAAACTCTAAAAATGCACCATATATTGGGAAACAAACAACTTTACAAAGAAAAAAAAGTGTTTTGAGTGTTCTGAGCTACTTACGTACTAAAACGCTAAAATTCTTGATGAAGGAAAATAACATTACCAAAAATAAGCATTTTCAGCTTGTTACGTACAAAAAATGTCAAAATGCATAGAAAATACCCTATATAGGGAAACGAAAGAACATTACGATAAACGGTTACAATAAGTGTTTTTTTTTTCGGTATCTTAGGTACCAGAACTCAAAAACGCATGAATAGAAATCTATATGGAGAAAGAAAACAACATTACCAAAGAACGTGTATTTTCAGGGCATTTCACACTGTTAGGTACCAAACCACCAAAATGATTTCAGATTATTCTATATAAGGAAAGCAAACAAAATTTCGGAAAACATGTTCCTTGAGTATACTCGGCACCAAGACGCTAAAAAGCAGGGAAAGCACACTTCATGGGAAAGCAAAACATTACCAAAATACCTTTCTTTTCAGTGTTTTCAGCTACTTACGAAAACGCTAAAATGCAAGGAAATCACCCTTCATGGGGAAACTTTAAAATTACAAAAAAAAAAAAAGGATTCTTTGCGTTTTTAATCTTGTTACGTACAAAATACAAGATGCATTCAAAGTATATTATAGGGGGAAACGAAATAAAAGATTAAGATAATTTTGCATTACGAGTATTTTTTTTACTTTTTAGATGCCAAAATGCTAAAAAGGCATGAATACCACTCTATATGGAGAAAAACACAACCTTACCAAAAAAATAAAAATTGTATTTCTAGTGTTTCTTTTTCAGATTATTAGAAACCAAAACGCCAAAATTTATACAAAGCCACCTATATGGGGATACGAAATGACATTACCAGGAACGTGTCTTTTGAGTGTTCTTGAGAGTGGTAGGCATCAAAAACGCTATAAAGAATAAAGTTCATCCTATATAGGAATGCAATACATTATTACGAAAAAAAACATGTCTTTTAAGTGTTTTTTGTTTAATTTCTTACCTACCAAAACGCTAAAAACGCATGCAAAACATACTTTATGAAAAAAAAAAAAAAAAAAAACCTAAAAACATAATTTTAGTGGTTTTGAGATTTAAGAACAAAAACGCTAAGATGCATGCAAACTACACTGTTTATGTAAACAAAAAGACATTACAAGAGCCATGTATTATGAGTGTTTTTCAGCTTGTTAGGTACCACATCGATAAAACACATCCACAGTACTGTATATGGAAAACTAAATAACATTAACAATATTTTTTTTTTCAGTGTATTTCACATTGTTCATAACCAAAACGCCAAAATGTATGGAAAGCGCGCTATATGAGGAAAAAAATGTTCGAGAAACGTGTTTGTTTAGAGTTCATTAGCGTGTTAGGCACTAAAAAACATGGAAATCACCATATATGCGAAAACATAAAAACATTACCAAGGCATCTCTTTTCATTGTTTTTGAGCTACTTTCGTACCAAAACGCTAAAACGCATGGAGAACACCTTTTCTCGAGAAACAGAATAATATTACCAGAAACATGTAATGTGATTGTTAATGAGTTTTTATGTTAAAAAACGCCAAAATGCATGCAAAGTACCCTATATGGTGAAGGGTAAAGACATTACAAGATGCGCATATTAGGAGTGTTTTTGAGCTTCTTAGGTATGAAAACGCTAGAAAAAAAAAAAAAGAACAGCGCTCTATATTGAGAAACAGAAGAACATTACCAAATAGGAGTATTTTGAGTGTATTTCACATTGTTAGGAACAAATAGGCCGAAGTACATGCAAAACACCCTTTATGAGGAAAGAAAGGAGATTTCCAGAAACATGTCTTTTGAATGTTTATGAGTGTGGTAGCCACCAAAACGATAGTAAGCATGGAAAGGACCCTATATGGGAAAACGAATCAATATTACCAAAAACATCTCTTTTAAGTGTATTTGAGCTACTTACGTACCAAAACGTTAAGACGCATTGAAAAAAAAAAAAAACTTTATGGATAAACGTTACCATAAACGTGTATTTTGATCGTTTTTATCTTTTTTTACGTAGAAAACACCAATATGCATGCAAAGTACTTTATATAGGGAAACGAAGACATTACTAGAGACGCGTGTTATGAGATTTTTTGAGCTTCTTAGGTACCAAATGCTAAAACGCAAGAATAGCACTCTATATCAAGAAACAGTTCAATTTACCAAAAAAGTGTCTTTTGAGTGTTTTTAGCGTGTTATGTACAAAAACGCCAAAATGTATGCAAAGTACCCTATATGGAAAACAAATAGTTATTATAAGAAACGTATATTACAAGTGTACCAAGACACTAAAACGCTTAAAAAAAACCACAATACGGAGAAACAGAATAACATTACTAAAAACGTGTCTTTTGAGTTTTTATCACCTTCTTAGGCATCAAAACTCCAAGACGTATGCAAAGCACGTAATTTAAAGAAAAGAACAAAGTTACCAAAGACGTGTATTGTGAGTGACTTTGAGCTCATTACATGCCAAAACTTGACAGTCCATGCAAGTCAACCAAAATAAGGAAAGGAAAAGACATTTTGAGAAACGCTTTATAATATTTTTTTTTTTATGTCCTCTTAGTTAATAATCGCAAAAACACGTTAACATCACTCTATAAGAAGAAACAGAACATCACCAAAAACGTATATTTTTATTATTTTTCACATTATTGGCTACCAATACGCCAAAATCCATGAAAAGCATTAGGATACAAAACGGCATTATCAGAAACGTGTTTTTTAAGTGTTTTTGAGTGTTTTAGTTACCAAAACACTAAAATACATGGAAAGCATCCTACATTGGAATACAAAATAAAACTACCGAAAAAATTGTCTTTTGACTGTTTTTGAGTTTCTCATGTATAAAAGCACTAAAATGCATACAAAAAAACCTTTATGAAGAGAAAAGAATAACTAACAAAAACGTGTATTTTGAGTGTTTTTTTTTTTATGCTTCTTAGGTACAATAACGGCAAACTGCATGCCTAGTACCCTATATGGTAAAACAAAACGTGATTATCAGAAATTTGTTTTATGAGTGTTTTTGACCTTAGGTAACTAAACGCAAAAACGCATGAATAGCACTCTATATGTAGAAACTAAACAGCAATACAAAAACTTGTGTTTTTGGTATTTTTTTACATTATTAGTTACCAAAACGCCATCATAATTAATGCAAAGTGCTTTTTATAGACAATGGAATCGACATTACTTGAAACGTGCTTTTTCAATGTTTTACTGCGTTTTAGGCATCAGAACGCTAAAATGATGGAAAACACTCTATACTGAAATACAAAACAACATTACCATGAACGCATCCTTTAAGTGTTTTTGAGCTTCTTGCGTACAAAAAACGATAAAATGCATGTAAAGTATCCTACATGGGAAACGAAATATAACAAGGAACATGCATTACACGTGTTTTTCAATAGCTTAGGTAACAAAACGCTAAAACACGTAAAAAAGCACTTTATATGAAGAAACAGAACAATCTTGCAAAGAATGTCTGTTTCAAGTGTTTTTTAAATTGTTATGTACCAAAACGCCAAAATGAATGTAAAATACTATATGGGAAAATGAAAGGAGATGACGAGAAATGTGTATTGTGAGTTTTTTTTGAGCTTCTTAAGTACCAAAAGTCTAAAATGCGTCAATACCACTTTATAAGGAGAAAGAAAAACATTACCAAAAACGTTTTTTTTTTTTTTTCATATTCTTACGTATCAAAGCAACGAATTGCATGAAAAGCACTCTATATGTGGTAACAAAACGATATTTCTTGAAACTTGTCTTCTTACTGTTTTTGAGCCTCTTAGTTACCAAAAACGCTAAAATGCACGGAAAGCAATATTGGACTACAAAAACACTTAACGAAAAGCGTGTCTTTCGAGTGTTTTTCAGTTTCTTTCATAACAAAACACTAAAATATTCTTTCTGCAGAAACAAATTAAAATTACCAATAGTATGCATTTCGAGTGTTTTTGAGCTTGGGTAGAGAATCAGAAAATTAAGTACCTTAATTGGTGAAAAAAAGCAATATTACCGGAAACGTGGATTATAAGAGTTTTTGACATTCCCAGGTAACAAGATGCTAAAATGCGTGAATGGCACTCCATATGTAGAAACTGATCTTTACCAAAAACGTATGTTGAATATTTTTAGAATGATAGGTACCAAAAAAAAATGCATGCAACGCATATCATATGAGGAAACGAAAGGACATAACCAGAAAGGTGTCTTTTCAGTGTTTTTAGTGTTTTAAGCACCAAAACGCCAAAATTCATACAATGTACCCGTATTGGGATATAAAACAGCAATACGAAAAATATGTCTTTTGAGTGTTTCGTGTTTTTTTTTTTAAGGTTCTTATGCATCAAAACGCTTAAAAAAACGCGAATTTTTTTTTTATTGAGAAAAAAATAACATTACTAAAAACGTGTATTTTCAATATATAGAGTGCTATTAATGCCCTTTAGCGTTTTGGTACCTAAGAATCTTAAAAAAAGACTCATAATACACTTTTCTTGGGACTTCTTTTTCATTTCCCCATATGGTGTACTTTGCCTACATTTTTCCGTTTTTTTTTTTCTACGTAACATGCTGAAAAACAATCAAAATACTTTTCTTGGGTAATGTTATTCTTTCTCTCCATAAAGAGTGTTTTGCATGCGATTTAGTGTTTGATAAGTTCAAAAACACTCAAAAGACACGTTTTGGTAATGTTGTTTTGTATTCCCATATAGGGGGATTTCCAGGATTTTTTTTTTTTGTCATTTTGGTGCCTAACACGCTCATAAACACTCAAAAGACATATATCTGGATATGTCGTTTTTTCTTTTTTTCATATATGTTGTTTTGTTTGCATTTTTGGATTTTGCTACCTAATAATGTGAAATCTACGAAGCTCAAAGCACATATAATGCACGTCACTCATAATATCCTTTCGCTTCCCCTTATATGGTACATTTTGGCATTTTTCTTCGTAACACGCTCAAAACATTCAAAATACTGTTTTTGGGTATAGATTATTTTGTTTCTCCATAGAAAGTGTTTCGAATGCATTTTAGCGTTTTTCTTCGTAAGAAACTCAAAAACACACGAAAGACACATTTTTCATAATGTTGTTTTGCATTCCGGTATACGGTGATTTCTTTGCTTTTTAGCTTTTTGATGCCTAACACAATCAAAAACACTCAAAAGAAACGTTTCTAGTAATGTCGTTTGCATATATCTCAGTGTTTTGGTACTTCAATGTGAAAAACACTCAAAATACACGTTTTTTTGGTAATTTTCTTCTGTTTCTTGATATATGTTTGTATATTTTAGCAATTTTGCACATAAAAAATATATTAAAAAAAATCACATAATACCAGTTTTTTTGCAGTCTTTTTGTTTCCCATACAGAATGCATTTTGCATTTACTACGTAGCAAGCTCAAAAACACTCAAAATACAAGTTTCTGGTAAAATCATACAGTTTCTACAATAGGTTTATTTTTATTTATTTTTTTGTGGTTTTGTGTTTTTACTTATTTTTTTTTACGCATGTAGCTCAAGAACACATAATAGACGTTATTGGTAATATTATTTTCTTACTGTATATGCTCTACATTTCATTTCATGTACAGTCTTCCATGCTTTACATGGTTTTCTATCGTTTTTGTGCCTGTCAACCCTCATAAACATTCAGAAGACACGTTATAAGGTGCTTTTTCATGCAATTTGGCATTGTGGTACGTATCAATGTAAAATACACTGAAAATCCACGTTTTTATTAATGTTGCCTTTTTTTCTAATATAGAGTGCTATTCATACGTTTTAACGATTTGCTACATAAGCTAAAAAAAAAAAAAAACACTTTTCTCGCAATGTCTTTTCGTTTCCTCATATAAAGCACTTAACATATTTGCTTTTTTTTTTTTTATCTACGTAACGTATCTACGTCTTAAAAAAAAACACTGAAAATACTTCTTTTGGTAATGTTAATCTGTTTCTTCAAAAAAAAAAAAAATAGAAAAAAAAATGTGTTCCATGTGTTTTATCGTTTTGGTACGTAAAAGTTCAATAACACTTAAAAGACACGTTTTTCGTAATGCTGATTTAGATTCCCACAAAGTGTGATTTTTATACTTTTTAACGTTTTGGTGCCTAACACTCTCAAATATAATTGGAAGACAAGTTTCAGGTAATATCGTGTCGTTTCCCTATATACGAAGCTTTACCTACTTTTTTGGAGTTTTGCTATATAATAATGTGAAATACAGTAAAAATACAAATTTTGGTAAAGTTATTTTGTTTCTGCATGTAAAGTGCTATTCATGCATTTTAGTGTTTTGGTACCGAAGCTCAAAAACACTTATAATACACATTTCTCGTAATGTCTTCTTTTCAATATGTTGCATGTATTTTTTTCGACCTAAGAAGTTCAAAAAACATTCAAAATACTTGCTTTTTTTTGGTAATGTTACTCAGTTTCTCCATAAATGGTATTTTGTATGCCTTTTAGCGATTTGGTATGTAAGAAGCTGAAAATAATGAAAAGACACATTTTTGGTAGGTTTTTCTATTCACATATAGGAATCTTTCGATGTTTTTTAGCATTTAGTGACTATCGTGCCTAAAAACACTTAAAACATACGCTTCTTATTATGTTGTTTTGTTTGTCCCAAAAAAAGAAGTTTCGGATGCATTTTGGCGTTTTGGTCACTTATAATGTGAAAAGACTCAAATTACACGTTTTTGGTAATATTGTTTTGTTTCTCCATAAAGAATGGCATTAACGCGTTTTCCTGTTTTGGTATCTGAGAAGCTCAAACACACTCATAATACGTTTCTCGTAATGTCTTTTTGTTTCCCCATATATGGTACTTTTGGATTTAAATTTTACTACGTCACAAGGTCCAAATCTCTTATGATATTTGTTTTGGGTAATGTTATTCTGTTTATCCATAACGAGTGTTTTGCATGCGTTTTTTTGCATTTAGGCACGTGACAAGCTGAAAAAAAAACATTCAAAAGTCATGTTTTTACTAATGTTGTTTTTCTCTTACCAAATAGGATGATTTCCAAGCATTTTAGTGTTTTTGGTGCCTAACTCGATAGAAAACACTAAAGAGACACGTTTCTGGAAATCTCGTACGCTTTGCACATATAGGGATCTTTGCATGCATTTTGGCATGCAAAATGGTACCTTACAGTTTTGGTACCTTACAGTTTGAAATACACAAAAATACACGTTTTTCATACTATTGTTCTTTTCTCCATATAAACTGGTATTCTTGCATTTTCCCGTTTTAGTACATTTGAAGCTCAATGCAGACAATACGCGTTATTCGTAATGTTTATTCGTTTCCCCATATACGGCTCATTACATGCATTTTCGCATGTTTCTACATAGCTACCTCAAAAACACTCAAAATACTTGTATTTTTTACATTAATATTGTTTTCCTTAATATCGTTTCTTTTTCCCATATTGGGCAAATTGCATGCATTTTGACGTTTTGGTACTTGACAGTGCAAAAAAAACATTGAAAATACACGTTTTTTTTTTTTTTTGTATTGTTATTCTGTTTTTCCTTATAGAGTCTCATTCATGCTCTCGTAAAGTTCTTTCGTTTCCAGATGTAGTGTACTTTGCATGCATCTTATCGTTTATGTACGTAACAAGCTGAAAACATTCATATTACTTGTTTTTTATAATGTTACATTGTCTCAACAAAGGGAATTTTGCATGCGTTTAAGGGTTAGTTAAGTAGCCCAAAAACACTCAAAAGGAACGTTTATGGTAATGCTATTTTGTTTTCCTATATCAGGTGCTTTCGATACTTTTTATTATTTTGTTGTCAAACATGCACAAAAACACACATAAGATACGTATCCTGTAATGTTGTTTCATTTCACCGTAGAGGATGCTTTCCATGTATTTTGGTGTTTTGTTATTTAAGGATTTGAAAAACACAAAAAATACTTTTTTTTTTATTGTTATTCTGTTTCTCCATATAGAATGCTATCCACTCGTTTCAGCGTTTTGGTACCTAAGAAGCTCAAAAACACTAAAAATACACGTCTCTAGTAATGTTCTTTACTTTCCTGATGTAGTGTACTTTCAATACATATGTGTGGTTTTGTACGTAAGAAGCTGAAAACACTCAAAATGCATGTTTTTGTTAAAGTTATTATTGTTTCTCTATGAAAGGTGTTTTGCAAAAGTTTTAGCGTTTCGGTGCGTAAGTAGCTAAAAAAAAAAAAAACACTCGAAAGAAACGTTTTGGTATTATTTATTTATTTATTTATTTATTTATTGTTTTTTTTTTTTTTTTTGCAAATAAATTTTTTCCCATACTTTTTAGTATTCTTGTGCCTTCAAAAGACACTAAAAACATGTCTATGGAAATGAAATTTCAATTCACAATTGAGGGTGCTTTGCATGCACTTTTCTCGTTTTGATATTTAAGAATGTGAAAAACCTTTGATAATATTCTCTTTCCGAGATAGAGTGCTATTCATGCGTGTTAGCCTTTTAGTACCTATGACGATCCAAAGCACTCATAATACTTATTTCTAGTAATGTTATCTCATTACCTCGAACACGGTTATTTCCATGCATTTTATAGTTTTATACGTAACAAGGTAAAAAAAAAAAAAAACTACTCAAAATACTTATTTTTGGTAATGCTGTTCTTTCCCCATAAGGTGTGTTTTGCATGCGTTTTAGCATTTTGGAACGTAAGAAGCTGAAAACAATGAAAGGATACATTTTTTGTAAAGTTGTCTGGCATTCACATACCGGGTGATTTCCATGGATTTTAGCGTTTTGATGCATAACATGTTCATAAACTCCAAAGAGATGTTTCTGGAAATGTTGTTTATTTTCCCAATATAGGGTGCTTTGTTTTTGAGCTTTTTTTTGTATCAGACAGGAAAACGCATCAATACGCATTGAATATATAGATAAATGAAAAAAAAAAAAATTACTGGCAAAAACTTGTAATTTGAGTTTTTATGTACCAAAACACCAAATTGCATTGGAAAGCCAACCCCAAGAAACGAATATTTCAAGAATTTTTGTGCATGTTAGGCACTAAAACGCAAATAAATTCCAAATAAAGCATCCTATATGGGTATAAAAAAAATAAATAAAAAAAGACGAGTCTTTTGAGTGTTTTCAGCTTCTTATGTACCAAAAACGCATTTTAAAAACACCCTACTTTGAGAAACAAATTAACATTAACAAAAACAAGTATTTTGATTGTTTTTTGAGATTGTTGCGTACAAAAACGCCCAAAATACTTGGAAAGTACCCTGTATTGGGAAACTAAATTTATTTACAAGAAACATGTATTTTTGTGCTTCTTAGGTACTAAAACCGCTAAAACCCATGAAGAGCACTCTATATTGAGATACAAAGCCACAAAATGAAAAACGTGTATTTTGAGTGCATTTCACACTCATAGGCATGAAAACTCCAACATGTATGCAAAACACCATATATGGGGAAAAGAAATGACATTTCCAGAAATGTTTCTTTTGAGTGTTTATGACGTGTTAAGCACCAAAACGCTAAAAAGTATAAAGAAAAAAAAACTATTCTAAACTTTACAAAACAAACGTGTCTTTTCAGTGGTTTTTAGCTTCTCAAGTACCAAAACGCTAAAATGGATATAAAATCCTTAATGGAGAAACAGAATAACTTTTGCCAAATAAGTATTTTGAGTGTTTTTGAGCTTGTTATGTACAAAAAAGCCTAAAGGCATGCAAAGTATCCAACATAGGAAAATGAAAGAACATTACAATAGACATGTATAATAAGAGTTTTTGAGCTTTTTAGGTACCAAAATGCTAGAACGCATGAATAGCACTCTATATGGAGAACCTTGCGAAAACATGTATTTTTAGTGTTTTTGAGCTACCTACATACCAAAATGCAAAAAGGCGTGAAAACACCGTTTATAGAGAAGCACAATAACGATAAGACAAAAATCGTGTTATATAGTATTATGAAAGTTTTTGAGCTTTTTAGGAAAGAAAATGCTAGAACACATTTATAGCATTTTATATTAAGAGAAAGAACATTACAAAAAAACATGTATATTGAGTGTTTTCACATTATTAAATACCAAAACGTAAAAATGCATGCAAAGCCCCTTACATGAGTAAACGAAAAGACATTACCAGGAACGTGTCTTTTGAATGTTTTTGAGCATGGTGGACACGAAAACGCTGAAAAACATGTAAATCACCCTACATAGTAATTCAATATAACATTAAGAAAAATTTGAGTATTGTTTTTTTTTTTTTTAACTTATTATGTACTAACACGCTAAAAAGTATTCAAAATAAACTTTATGAAAAAAAAGAATAACATCACAAGAGACAACTATTTTCGAGTGTTTTTAAAGGCTGGTACGCAAAAAAACTTCAAAATACATACAAAATACCCCATATGGGGAATCGAAAAGACATTACGAGAAATGTGGATTATGAGTGATTGTGATATGCTACCAAACCCCGAAAACCCGTTAATATCACTCCATATGGAGAAACTGAAGAACATTACCCAAAAAGTCTAATTTGAATGTTTTTCACATTGTTAGGTACCAACACACCATAATGCATGTTAAGCCCGTAATATGGAAAAACGAAACGATATTACAAATAACGTATGTTTTGAGTGTTTTTGTGCATGAATGGCACCGAGACGCCAAAAAAGCTTGGAACACACGTTATATGGGAAACAAAACAAAATTACGAAAAACACATTTTTTGACTGTTTTTAAACTTTGAAACACTAAAACGCATGCAAGACATTATTTAGGAAAAAAAAAAAAACAGGGTAACATTATCAAAAACAAGTATTGTTAGTGTCTTTGAGCTTGTTTCGTACACAAACGACAAAATACATACAAAATATCCTATACGGAATAAACGAAAGGCCATTACCAGAGATGTGTATTATGAGTGTTTTTCATTTTCTTAGGTATTAAACCACTAAATCGCATAAATATAATTCTGTATAAAAAAAAAAAAAATAGAACAATATTACAAAAAAAAATGTATTTGACAGTATTTCATATTGTTTAGTACGAAAAAAAAAAAATGCTTATAAAGCACCTTAACAATACCAAAAACAAGTATGTTAAGTATTTTTGGGATTGTTACCTGGACAAAAACTAGCATTTTCAATTTTTTTTCTTTTTTTTTGCTGAAAAACGCCAAACTGCAAGCAAAGTACCTTATATGGGGAAACGAAAGGGCATTACCAAAAACGTGTATTATGAGTGCTTTTGAGCTTATTAGGCACCAAAACGCTAAAATATATTAATAGTTATATGAAAAAACAGAGGAACATTACCAAACACGTGTATTTTGAGTGTATTTCACATAATTAGGTACGTAAACGTCAAAATGCATGGAAAGCACCTTATATGGGGAAATGAAACGGGAATCCAAGAAAAGTGTCATTTGACTGTTTATGAGCATGTTAGACACTAAAACGCTAAAAAGCATAAAAAATCACCCTACATTGGATCAAAAGATAACATTACGAAAAACAATTTTTTTTTTAGTGTTTTTGAACTTCTTACGTATCAAAAAGCTAAATCGCATGCAAAACATCCTTTATGAAGTGTCAGAATAAAATATCAAGAAAAGAGTATTTTGTGTACAAAATCTTACGTACAAAAAAAAAAAAAAACGCAAAAAAAAATGCATGTAATGTAAACTATAATTTTATAGGAAAACAAAAAGACGTGTATTATAAGTGAGCTTTTTAGTTACCAGTATGATAAAACACATGATTAACACTTAATATCGAGATACAGAACATTACCAAAATCGTGTATTTTAAGTGTTTTTCATATTATTAGGTAACAAAGATTCAAAATGCTTACAAAGCCCCATATATGGGAAAAAAGAAACATTTTGAAAAATGTTTTTTTTTTTTTTGTGTTTATAAACGTGTTAGGCACCAAAACTCTAAAAATGCACCATATATTGGGAAACAAACAACTTTACAAAGAAAAAAAAGTGTTTTGAGTGTTCTGAGCTACTTACGTACTAAAACGCTAAAATTCTTGATGAAGGAAAATAACATTACCAAAAATAAGCATTTTCAGCTTGTTACGTACAAAAAATGTCAAAATGCATAGAAAATACCCTATATAGGGAAACGAAAGAACATTACGATAAACGGTTACAATAAGTGTTTTTTTTTTCGGTATCTTAGGTACCAGAACTCAAAAACGCATGAATAGAAATCTATATGGAGAAAGAAAACAACATTACCAAAGAACGTGTATTTTCAGGGCATTTCACACTGTTAGGTACCAAACCACCAAAATGATTTCAGATTATTCTATATAAGGAAAGCAAACAAAATTTCGGAAAACATGTTCCTTGAGTATACTCGGCACCAAGACGCTAAAAAGCAGGGAAAGCACACTTCATGGGAAAGCAAAACATTACCAAAATACCTTTCTTTTCAGTGTTTTCAGCTACTTACGAAAACGCTAAAATGCAAGGAAATCACCCTTCATGGGGAAACTTTAAAATTACAAAAAAAAAAAAAGGATTCTTTGCGTTTTTAATCTTGTTACGTACAAAATACAAGATGCATTCAAAGTATATTATAGGGGGAAACGAAATAAAAGATTAAGATAATTTTGCATTACGAGTATTTTTTTTACTTTTTAGATGCCAAAATGCTAAAAAGGCATGAATACCACTCTATATGGAGAAAAACACAACCTTACCAAAAAAATAAAAATTGTATTTCTAGTGTTTCTTTTTCAGATTATTAGAAACCAAAACGCCAAAATTTATACAAAGCCACCTATATGGGGATACGAAATGACATTACCAGGAACGTGTCTTTTGAGTGTTCTTGAGAGTGGTAGGCATCAAAAACGCTATAAAGAATAAAGTTCATCCTATATAGGAATGCAATACATTATTACGAAAAAAACATGTCTTTTAAGTGTTTTTTGTTTAATTTCTTACCTACCAAAACGCTAAAAACGCATGCAAAACATACTTTATGAAAAAAAAAAAAAAAAAAACCTAAAAACATAATTTTAGTGGTTTTGAGATTTAAGAACAAAAACGCTAAGATGCATGCAAACTACACTGTTTATGTAAACAAAAAGACATTACAAGAGCCATGTATTATGAGTGTTTTTCAGCTTGTTAGGTACCACATCGATAAAACACATCCACAGTACTGTATATGGAAAACTAAATAACATTAACAATATTTTTTTTTTCAGTGTATTTCACATTGTTCATAACCAAAACGCCAAAATGTATGGAAAGCGCGCTATATGAGGAAAAAAATGTTCGAGAAACGTGTTTGTTTAGAGTTCATTAGCGTGTTAGGCACTAAAAAACATGGAAATCACCATATATGCGAAAACATAAAAACATTACCAAGGCATCTCTTTTCATTGTTTTTGAGCTACTTTCGTACCAAAACGCTAAAACGCATGGAGAACACCTTTTCTCGAGAAACAGAATAATATTACCAGAAACATGTAATGTGATTGTTAATGAGTTTTTATGTTAAAAAACGCCAAAATGCATGCAAAGTACCCTATATGGTGAAGGGTAAAGACATTACAAGATGCGCATATTAGGAGTGTTTTTGAGCTTCTTAGGTATGAAAACGCTAGAAAAAAAAAAAAAGAACAGCGCTCTATATTGAGAAACAGAAGAACATTACCAAATAGGAGTATTTTGAGTGTATTTCACATTGTTAGGAACAAATAGGCCGAAGTACATGCAAAACACCCTTTATGAGGAAAGAAAGGAGATTTCCAGAAACATGTCTTTTGAATGTTTATGAGTGTGGTAGCCACCAAAACGATAGTAAGCATGGAAAGGACCCTATATGGGAAAACGAATCAATATTACCAAAAACATCTCTTTTAAGTGTATTTGAGCTACTTACGTACCAAAACGTTAAGACGCATTGAAAAAAAAAAAAAACTTTATGGATAAACGTTACCATAAACGTGTATTTTGATCGTTTTTATCTTTTTTTACGTAGAAAACACCAATATGCATGCAAAGTACTTTATATAGGGAAACGAAGACATTACTAGAGACGCGTGTTATGAGATTTTTTGAGCTTCTTAGGTACCAAATGCTAAAACGCAAGAATAGCACTCTATATCAAGAAACAGTTCAATTTACCAAAAAAGTGTCTTTTGAGTGTTTTTAGCGTGTTATGTACAAAAACGCCAAAATGTATGCAAAGTACCCTATATGGAAAACAAATAGTTATTATAAGAAACGTATATTACAAGTGTACCAAGACACTAAAACGCTTAAAAAAAACCACAATACGGAGAAACAGAATAACATTACTAAAAACGTGTCTTTTGAGTTTTTATCACCTTCTTAGGCATCAAAACTCCAAGACGTATGCAAAGCACGTAATTTAAAGAAAAGAACAAAGTTACCAAAGACGTGTATTGTGAGTGACTTTGAGCTCATTACATGCCAAAACTTGACAGTCCATGCAAGTCAACCAAAATAAGGAAAGGAAAAGACATTTTGAGAAACGCTTTATAATATTTTTTTTTTTATGTCCTCTTAGTTAATAATCGCAAAAACACGTTAACATCACTCTATAAGAAGAAACAGAACATCACCAAAAACGTATATTTTTATTATTTTTCACATTATTGGCTACCAATACGCCAAAATCCATGAAAAGCATTAGGATACAAAACGGCATTATCAGAAACGTGTTTTTTAAGTGTTTTTGAGTGTTTTAGTTACCAAAACACTAAAATACATGGAAAGCATCCTACATTGGAATACAAAATAAAACTACCGAAAAAATTGTCTTTTGACTGTTTTTGAGTTTCTCATGTATAAAAGCACTAAAATGCATACAAAAAAACCTTTATGAAGAGAAAAGAATAACTAACAAAAACGTGTATTTTGAGTGTTTTTTTTTTTATGCTTCTTAGGTACAATAACGGCAAACTGCATGCCTAGTACCCTATATGGTAAAACAAAACGTGATTATCAGAAATTTGTTTTATGAGTGTTTTTGACCTTAGGTAACTAAACGCAAAAACGCATGAATAGCACTCTATATGTAGAAACTAAACAGCAATACAAAAACTTGTGTTTTTGGTATTTTTTTACATTATTAGTTACCAAAACGCCATCATAATTAATGCAAAGTGCTTTTTATAGACAATGGAATCGACATTACTTGAAACGTGCTTTTTCAATGTTTTACTGCGTTTTAGGCATCAGAACGCTAAAATGATGGAAAACACTCTATACTGAAATACAAAACAACATTACCATGAACGCATCCTTTAAGTGTTTTTGAGCTTCTTGCGTACAAAAAACGATAAAATGCATGTAAAGTATCCTACATGGGAAACGAAATATAACAAGGAACATGCATTACACGTGTTTTTCAATAGCTTAGGTAACAAAACGCTAAAACACGTAAAAAAGCACTTTATATGAAGAAACAGAACAATCTTGCAAAGAATGTCTGTTTCAAGTGTTTTTTAAATTGTTATGTACCAAAACGCCAAAATGAATGTAAAATACTATATGGGAAAATGAAAGGAGATGACGAGAAATGTGTATTGTGAGTTTTTTTTGAGCTTCTTAAGTACCAAAAGTCTAAAATGCGTCAATACCACTTTATAAGGAGAAAGAAAAACATTACCAAAAACGTTTTTTTTTTTTTTTCATATTCTTACGTATCAAAGCAACGAATTGCATGAAAAGCACTCTATATGTGGTAACAAAACGATATTTCTTGAAACTTGTCTTCTTACTGTTTTTGAGCCTCTTAGTTACCAAAAACGCTAAAATGCACGGAAAGCAATATTGGACTACAAAAACACTTAACGAAAAGCGTGTCTTTCGAGTGTTTTTCAGTTTCTTTCATAACAAAACACTAAAATATTCTTTCTGCAGAAACAAATTAAAATTACCAATAGTATGCATTTCGAGTGTTTTTGAGCTTGGGTAGAGAATCAGAAAATTAAGTACCTTAATTGGTGAAAAAAAGCAATATTACCGGAAACGTGGATTATAAGAGTTTTTGACATTCCCAGGTAACAAGATGCTAAAATGCGTGAATGGCACTCCATATGTAGAAACTGATCTTTACCAAAAACGTATGTTGAATATTTTTAGAATGATAGGTACCAAAAAAAAATGCATGCAACGCATATCATATGAGGAAACGAAAGGACATAACCAGAAAGGTGTCTTTTCAGTGTTTTTAGTGTTTTAAGCACCAAAACGCCAAAATTCATACAATGTACCCGTATTGGGATATAAAACAGCAATACGAAAAATATGTCTTTTGAGTGTTTCGTGTTTTTTTTTTTAAGGTTCTTATGCATCAAAACGCTTAAAAAAACGCGAATTTTTTTTTTATTGAGAAAAAAATAACATTACTAAAAACGTGTATTTTCAATATATAGAGTGCTATTAATGCCCTTTAGCGTTTTGGTACCTAAGAATCTTAAAAAAAGACTCATAATACACTTTTCTTGGGACTTCTTTTTCATTTCCCCATATGGTGTACTTTGCCTACATTTTTCCGTTTTTTTTTTTCTACGTAACATGCTGAAAAACAATCAAAATACTTTTCTTGGGTAATGTTATTCTTTCTCTCCATAAAGAGTGTTTTGCATGCGATTTAGTGTTTGATAAGTTCAAAAACACTCAAAAGACACGTTTTGGTAATGTTGTTTTGTATTCCCATATAGGGGGATTTCCAGGATTTTTTTTTTTTGTCATTTTGGTGCCTAACACGCTCATAAACACTCAAAAGACATATATCTGGATATGTCGTTTTTTCTTTTTTTCATATATGTTGTTTTGTTTGCATTTTTGGATTTTGCTACCTAATAATGTGAAATCTACGAAGCTCAAAGCACATATAATGCACGTCACTCATAATATCCTTTCGCTTCCCCTTATATGGTACATTTTGGCATTTTTCTTCGTAACACGCTCAAAACATTCAAAATACTGTTTTTGGGTATAGATTATTTTGTTTCTCCATAGAAAGTGTTTCGAATGCATTTTAGCGTTTTTCTTCGTAAGAAACTCAAAAACACACGAAAGACACATTTTTCATAATGTTGTTTTGCATTCCGGTATACGGTGATTTCTTTGCTTTTTAGCTTTTTGATGCCTAACACAATCAAAAACACTCAAAAGAAACGTTTCTAGTAATGTCGTTTGCATATATCTCAGTGTTTTGGTACTTCAATGTGAAAAACACTCAAAATACACGTTTTTTTGGTAATTTTCTTCTGTTTCTTGATATATGTTTGTATATTTTAGCAATTTTGCACATAAAAAATATATTAAAAAAAATCACATAATACCAGTTTTTTTGCAGTCTTTTTGTTTCCCATACAGAATGCATTTTGCATTTACTACGTAGCAAGCTCAAAAACACTCAAAATACAAGTTTCTGGTAAAATCATACAGTTTCTACAATAGGTTTATTTTTATTTATTTTTTTGTGGTTTTGTGTTTTTACTTATTTTTTTTTACGCATGTAGCTCAAGAACACATAATAGACGTTATTGGTAATATTATTTTCTTACTGTATATGCTCTACATTTCATTTCATGTACAGTCTTCCATGCTTTACATGGTTTTCTATCGTTTTTGTGCCTGTCAACCCTCATAAACATTCAGAAGACACGTTATAAGGTGCTTTTTCATGCAATTTGGCATTGTGGTACGTATCAATGTAAAATACACTGAAAATCCACGTTTTTATTAATGTTGCCTTTTTTTCTAATATAGAGTGCTATTCATACGTTTTAACGATTTGCTACATAAGCTAAAAAAAAAAAAAAACACTTTTCTCGCAATGTCTTTTCGTTTCCTCATATAAAGCACTTAACATATTTGCTTTTTTTTTTTTTATCTACGTAACGTATCTACGTCTTAAAAAAAAACACTGAAAATACTTCTTTTGGTAATGTTAATCTGTTTCTTCAAAAAAAAAAAAATAGAAAAAAAAATGTGTTCCATGTGTTTTATCGTTTTGGTACGTAAAAGTTCAATAACACTTAAAAGACACGTTTTTCGTAATGCTGATTTAGATTCCCACAAAGTGTGATTTTTATACTTTTTAACGTTTTGGTGCCTAACACTCTCAAATATAATTGGAAGACAAGTTTCAGGTAATATCGTGTCGTTTCCCTATATACGAAGCTTTACCTACTTTTTTGGAGTTTTGCTATATAATAATGTGAAATACAGTAAAAATACAAATTTTGGTAAAGTTATTTTGTTTCTGCATGTAAAGTGCTATTCATGCATTTTAGTGTTTTGGTACCGAAGCTCAAAAACACTTATAATACACATTTCTCGTAATGTCTTCTTTTCAATATGTTGCATGTATTTTTTTCGACCTAAGAAGTTCAAAAAACATTCAAAATACTTGCTTTTTTTTGGTAATGTTACTCAGTTTCTCCATAAATGGTATTTTGTATGCCTTTTAGCGATTTGGTATGTAAGAAGCTGAAAATAATGAAAAGACACATTTTTGGTAGGTTTTTCTATTCACATATAGGAATCTTTCGATGTTTTTTAGCATTTAGTGACTATCGTGCCTAAAAACACTTAAAACATACGCTTCTTATTATGTTGTTTTGTTTGTCCCAAAAAAAGAAGTTTCGGATGCATTTTGGCGTTTTGGTCACTTATAATGTGAAAAGACTCAAATTACACGTTTTTGGTAATATTGTTTTGTTTCTCCATAAAGAATGGCATTAACGCGTTTTCCTGTTTTGGTATCTGAGAAGCTCAAACACACTCATAATACGTTTCTCGTAATGTCTTTTTGTTTCCCCATATATGGTACTTTTGGATTTAAATTTTACTACGTCACAAGGTCCAAATCTCTTATGATATTTGTTTTGGGTAATGTTATTCTGTTTATCCATAACGAGTGTTTTGCATGCGTTTTTTTGCATTTAGGCACGTGACAAGCTGAAAAAAAAACATTCAAAAGTCATGTTTTTACTAATGTTGTTTTTCTCTTACCAAATAGGATGATTTCCAAGCATTTTAGTGTTTTTGGTGCCTAACTCGATAGAAAACACTAAAGAGACACGTTTCTGGAAATCTCGTACGCTTTGCACATATAGGGATCTTTGCATGCATTTTGGCATGCAAAATGGTACCTTACAGTTTTGGTACCTTACAGTTTGAAATACACAAAAATACACGTTTTTCATACTATTGTTCTTTTCTCCATATAAACTGGTATTCTTGCATTTTCCCGTTTTAGTACATTTGAAGCTCAATGCAGACAATACGCGTTATTCGTAATGTTTATTCGTTTCCCCATATACGGCTCATTACATGCATTTTCGCATGTTTCTACATAGCTACCTCAAAAACACTCAAAATACTTGTATTTTTTACATTAATATTGTTTTCCTTAATATCGTTTCTTTTTCCCATATTGGGCAAATTGCATGCATTTTGACGTTTTGGTACTTGACAGTGCAAAAAAAACATTGAAAATACACGTTTTTTTTTTTTTTTGTATTGTTATTCTGTTTTTCCTTATAGAGTCTCATTCATGCTCTCGTAAAGTTCTTTCGTTTCCAGATGTAGTGTACTTTGCATGCATCTTATCGTTTATGTACGTAACAAGCTGAAAACATTCATATTACTTGTTTTTTTATAATGTTACATTGTCTCAACAAAGGGAATTTTGCATGCGTTTAAGGGTTAGTTAAGTAGCCCAAAAACACTCAAAAGGAACGTTTATGGTAATGCTATTTTGTTTTCCTATATCAGGTGCTTTCGATACTTTTTATTATTTTGTTGTCAAACATGCACAAAAACACACATAAGATACGTATCCTGTAATGTTGTTTCATTTCACCGTAGAGGATGCTTTCCATGTATTTTGGTGTTTTGTTATTTAAGGATTTGAAAAACACAAAAAATACTTTTTTTTTTATTGTTATTCTGTTTCTCCATATAGAATGCTATCCACTCGTTTCAGCGTTTTGGTACCTAAGAAGCTCAAAAACACTAAAAATACACGTCTCTAGTAATGTTCTTTACTTTCCTGATGTAGTGTACTTTCAATACATATGTGTGGTTTTGTACGTAAGAAGCTGAAAACACTCAAAATGCATGTTTTTGTTAAAGTTATTATTGTTTCTCTATGAAAGGTGTTTTGCAAAAGTTTTAGCGTTTCGGTGCGTAAGTAGCTAAAAAAAAAAAAAACACTCGAAAGAAACGTTTTGGTATTATTTATTTATTTATTTATTTATTTATTTATTGTTTTTTTTTTTTTTTTTGCAAATAAATTTTTTCCCATACTTTTTAGTATTCTTGTGCCTTCAAAAGACACTAAAAACATGTCTATGGAAATGAAATTTCAACTCACAATTGAGGGTGCTTTGCATGCACTTTTCTCGTTTTGATATTTAAGAATGTGAAAAACCTTTGATAATATTCTCTTTCCGAGATAGAGTGCTATTCATGCGTGTTAGCCTTTTAGTACCTATGACGATCCAAAGCACTCATAATACTTATTTCTAGTAATGTTATCTCATTACCTCGAACACGGTTATTTCCATGCATTTTATAGTTTTATACGTAACAAGGTAAAAAAAAAAAAAAACTACTCAAAATACTTATTTTTGGTAATGCTGTTCTTTCCCCATAAGGTGTGTTTTGCATGCGTTTTAGCATTTTGGAACGTAAGAAGCTGAAAACAATGAAAGGATACATTTTTTGTAAAGTTGTCTGGCATTCACATACCGGGTGATTTCCATGGATTTTAGCGTTTTGATGCATAACATGTTCATAAACTCCAAAGAGATGTTTCTGGAAATGTTGTTTATTTTCCCAATATAGGGTGCTTTGTTTTTGAGCTTTTTTTTGTATCAGACAGGAAAACGCATCAATACGCATTGAATATATAGATAAATGAAAAAAAAAAAAATTACTGGCAAAAACTTGTAATTTGAGTTTTTATGTACCAAAACACCAAATTGCATTGGAAAGCCAACCCCAAGAAACGAATATTTCAAGAATTTTTGTGCATGTTAGGCACTAAAACGCAAATAAATTCCAAATAAAGCATCCTATATGGGTATAAAAAAAATAAATAAAAAAAGACGAGTCTTTTGAGTGTTTTCAGCTTCTTATGTACCAAAAACGCATTTTAAAAACACCCTACTTTGAGAAACAAATTAACATTAACAAAAACAAGTATTTTGATTGTTTTTTGAGATTGTTGCGTACAAAAACGCCCAAAATACTTGGAAAGTACCCTGTATTGGGAAACTAAATTTATTTACAAGAAACATGTATTTTTGTGCTTCTTAGGTACTAAAACCGCTAAAACCCATGAAGAGCACTCTATATTGAGATACAAAGCCACAAAATGAAAAACGTGTATTTTGAGTGCATTTCACACTCATAGGCATGAAAACTCCAACATGTATGCAAAACACCATATATGGGGAAAAGAAATGACATTTCCAGAAATGTTTCTTTTGAGTGTTTATGACGTGTTAAGCACCAAAACGCTAAAAAGTATAAAGAAAAAAAAACTATTCTAAACTTTACAAAACAAACGTGTCTTTTCAGTGGTTTTTAGCTTCTCAAGTACCAAAACGCTAAAATGGATATAAAATCCTTAATGGAGAAACAGAATAACTTTTGCCAAATAAGTATTTTGAGTGTTTTTGAGCTTGTTATGTACAAAAAAGCCTAAAGGCATGCAAAGTATCCAACATAGGAAAATGAAAGAACATTACAATAGACATGTATAATAAGAGTTTTTGAGCTTTTTAGGTACCAAAATGCTAGAACGCATGAATAGCACTCTATATGGAGAACCTTGCGAAAACATGTATTTTTAGTGTTTTTGAGCTACCTACATACCAAAATGCAAAAAGGCGTGAAAACACCGTTTATAGAGAAGCACAATAACGATAAGACAAAAATCGTGTTATATAGTATTATGAAAGTTTTTGAGCTTTTTAGGAAAGAAAATGCTAGAACACATTTATAGCATTTTATATTAAGAGAAAGAACATTACAAAAAAACATGTATATTGAGTGTTTTCACATTATTAAATACCAAAACGTAAAAATGCATGCAAAGCCCCTTACATGAGTAAACGAAAAGACATTACCAGGAACGTGTCTTTTGAATGTTTTTGAGCATGGTGGACACGAAAACGCTGAAAAACATGTAAATCACCCTACATAGTAATTCAATATAACATTAAGAAAAATTTGAGTATTGTTTTTTTTTTTTTTAACTTATTATGTACTAACACGCTAAAAAGTATTCAAAATAAACTTTATGAAAAAAAAGAATAACATCACAAGAGACAACTATTTTCGAGTGTTTTTAAAGGCTGGTACGCAAAAAAACTTCAAAATACATACAAAATACCCCATATGGGGAATCGAAAAGACATTACGAGAAATGTGGATTATGAGTGATTGTGATATGCTACCAAACCCCGAAAACCCGTTAATATCACTCCATATGGAGAAACTGAAGAACATTACCCAAAAAGTCTAATTTGAATGTTTTTCACATTGTTAGGTACCAACACACCATAATGCATGTTAAGCCCGTAATATGGAAAAACGAAACGATATTACAAATAACGTATGTTTTGAGTGTTTTTGTGCATGAATGGCACCGAGACGCCAAAAAAGCTTGGAACACACGTTATATGGGAAACAAAACAAAATTACGAAAAACACATTTTTTGACTGTTTTTAAACTTTGAAACACTAAAACGCATGCAAGACATTATTTAGGAAAAAAAAAAAAACAGGGTAACATTATCAAAAACAAGTATTGTTAGTGTCTTTGAGCTTGTTTCGTACACAAACGACAAAATACATACAAAATATCCTATACGGAATAAACGAAAGGCCATTACCAGAGATGTGTATTATGAGTGTTTTTCATTTTCTTAGGTACTAAACCACTAAATCGCATAAATATAATTCTGTATAAAAAAAAAAAAATAGAACAATATTACAAAAAAAAATGTATTTGACAGTATTTCATATTGTTTAGTACGAAAAAAAAAAAATGCTTATAAAGCACCTTAACAATACCAAAAACAAGTATGTTAAGTATTTTTGGGATTGTTACCTGGACAAAAACTAGCATTTTCAATTTTTTTTCTTTTTTTTTGCTGAAAAACGCCAAACTGCAAGCAAAGTACCTTATATGGGGAAACGAAAGGGCATTACCAAAAACGTGTATTATGAGTGCTTTTGAGCTTATTAGGCACCAAAACGCTAAAATATATTAATAGTTATATGAAAAAACAGAGGAACATTACCAAACACGTGTATTTTGAGTGTATTTCACATAATTAGGTACGTAAACGTCAAAATGCATGGAAAGCACCTTATATGGGGAAATGAAACGGGAATCCAAGAAAAGTGTCATTTGACTGTTTATGAGCATGTTAGACACTAAAACGCTAAAAAGCATAAAAAATCACCCTACATTGGATCAAAAGATAACATTACGAAAAACAATTTTTTTTTTAGTGTTTTTGAACTTCTTACGTATCAAAAAGCTAAATCGCATGCAAAACATCCTTTATGAAGTGTCAGAATAAAATATCAAGAAAAGAGTATTTTGTGTACAAAATCTTACGTACAAAAAAAAAAAAAAACGCAAAAAAAAATGCATGTAATGTAAACTATATAGGAAAACAAAAAGACGTGTATTATAAGTGAGCTTTTTAGTTACCAGTATGATAAAACACATGATTAACACTTAATATCGAGATACAGAACATTACCAAAATCGTGTATTTTAAGTGTATTTCATATTATTAGGTAACAAAGATCCAAAATGCTTACAAAGCCCCATATATGGGAAAAAAGAAACATTTTGAAAAATGTTTTTTTTTTGAGTGTTTATAAACGTGTTAGGCACCAAAACTCTAAAAATGCACCATATATTGGGAAACAAACAACTTTACAAAGAAAAAAAAGTGTTTTGAGTGTTCTGAGCTACTTACGTACTAAAACGCTAAAATTCTTGATGAAGGAAAATAACATTACCAAAAATAAGCATTTTCAGCTTGTTACGTACAAAAAATGTCAAAATGCATAGAAAATACCCTATATAGGGAAACGAAAGAACATTACGATAAACGGTTACAATAAGTGTTTTTTTTTTCGGTATCTTAGGTACCAGAACTCAAAAACGCATGAATAGAAATCTATATGGAGAAAGAAAACAACATTACCAAAGAACGTGTATTTTCAGGGCATTTCACACTGTTAGGTACCAAACCACCAAAATGATTTCAGATTATTCTATATAAGGAAAGCAAACAAAATTTCGGAAAACATGTTCCTTGAGTATACTCGGCACCAAGACGCTAAAAAGCAGGGAAAGCACACTTCATGGGAAAGCAAAACATTACCAAAATACCTTTCTTTTCAGTGTTTTCAGCTACTTACGAAAACGCTAAAATGCAAGGAAATCACCCTTCATGGGGAAACTTTAAAATTACAAAAAAAAAAAAAAAGGATTCTTTGCGTTTTTAATCTTGTTACGTACAAAATACAAGATGCATTCAAAGTATATTATAGGGGGAAACGAAATAAAAGATTAAGATAATTTTGCATTACGAGTATTTTTTTTACTTTTTAGATGCCAAAATGCTAAAAAGGCATGAATACCACTCTATATGGAGAAAACACAACCTTACCAAAAAAATAAAAATTGTATTTCTAGTGTTTCTTTTTCAGATTATTAGAAACCAAAACGCCAAAATTTATACAAAGCCACCTATATGGGGATACGAAATGACATTACCAGGAACGTGTCTTTTGAGTGTTCTTGAGAGTGGTAGGCATCAAAAACGCTATAAAGAATAAAGTTCATCCTATATAGGAATGCAATACATTATTACGAAAAAAACATGTCTTTTAAGTGTTTTTTGTTTAATTTCTTACGTACCAAAACGCTAAAAACGCATGCAAAACATACTTTATGAAAAAAAAAAAAAAAAAACCTAAAAACATAATTTTAGTGGTTTTGAGATTTAAGAACAAAAACGCTAAGATGCATGCAAACTACACTGTTTATGTAAACAAAAAGACATTACAAGAGCCATGTATTATGAGTGTTTTTCAGCTTGTTAGGTACCACATCGATAAAACACATCCACAGTACTGTATATGGAAAACTAAATATCATTAACAATATTTTTTTTTTCAGTGTATTTCACATTGTTCATAACCAAAACGCCAAAATGTATGGAAAGCGCGCTATATGAGGAAAAAAATGTTCGAGAAACGTGTTTGTTTAGAGTTCATTAGCGTGTTAGGCACTAAAAAACATGGAAATCACCATATATGCGAAAACATAAAAACATTACCAAGGCATCTCTTTTCATTGTTTTTGAGCTACTTTCGTACCAAAACGCTAAAACGCATGGAGAACACCTTTTCTCGAGAAACAGAATAATATTACCAGAAACATGTAATGTGATTGTTAATGAGTTTTTATGTTCAAAAACGCCAAAATGCATGCAAAGTACCCTTTATGGTGAAGGGTAAAGACATTACAAGATGCGCATATTAGGAGTGTTTTTGAGCTTCTTAGGTATGAAAACGCTAAAAAACGGAAACGAAGACATTAGTAGAAACGCGTGTTATGAGATTTTTGGGCTTCTTAGGTACCAAATGCTAAAACACAAGAATATCACTCTACATCAAGAAACAGTTCAATTTACCAAAAAAGTGACTTTTGAGTGTTTTTTAGCGTGCTACGTACAAAAACGCCAAAATGCATGCAAGGTACCCTATATGGAAAACAAATAGTTATTACAAGAAACGTATATTACAAGAGTACCAAGACACTAAAACGAGTAAAAAAAAAAACACTCTATATGGAGAAACAGAATAACTTTACTAAAAACGTGTCTTTTGAGTTTTTATCACCTTCTTAGGCATCAAAACTCCAAGACGTATGCAAAGCACGTAATTTGAAGAACAGAACAAAGTTACCAAAGACGTGTATTGTGAGTGACTTTGAGCTCGTTACATACTAAAACTTCACAGTGCATGCAAGTCATCCAAAATATGGAAAGGAAAAGACATTTTGAGAAACGCTTTATAATATTTTTTTTTTTTATCTCTTAGTTAATAAGTCGCAAAAACGCGTTAACATCACTCTATAAGAAGAAACAGAACATCACCAAAAACGTATTTTTATTTATTTTTTTATTGTTTTTACCAATACTCCAAAATCCGTGAAAATCATTGGGAAACAAAACGGCATTATCAGAAACGTGTTTTTAAGTGTTTTCGAGTGTTTTAGTTACCAAAACACTAAGATACATGGAAAGCACCCTACATTGGAATACGAAAATAATATTACCGAAAAATTGTCTTTTGACTGTTTTTGAACTTCTTATGTACAAAACCATTAAAGTGTATACAAAAAACTCTTTATGAAGAAAAAAAAAGTAACTACCAAAAGTGTGTATTTTGAGTGTTTTTTTTTTTTTTTTATGTTTCTTAGGTACAATAACAGCAAACTGCATGTATAGTACCCTATATTTTAAAACAAAACGTGATTATCAGAAATTTGTATTATGAATGTTTTTGGAGTTAGGTAACTAAACGCAAAAACGCGTGAATAGCACTCTATATGTAGAAACTAAACAACAATACAAAAACTTGTGTTTTTGGTATTTTTTTACATTATTAGTTACCAAAATGCCATCATAATTAATGCAAAGCGCTTTTTATAGACAATGAAATCGACATTACTTGAAACGTGCGTTTTCAATGTTTTACTGCGTTTTAGGCATCAGAACGCTAAAATGATGGAAAACACTCTATACTGAAATACAAAACAACATTACCATAAACGTGTCCTTTAAATGTTTTTTGAGCTTCTTACGTACAAAAAATGATAAAATGCATGTAAATTATCCTACATGGAAAACGAAATATAACAAGGAACATGCATTACACGTGTTTTTCAATATCTTAGGTAAAAAAAAATATCGCTAAAACACGTGAAAAAGCACTTTATATGAAGAAACAGAACAATCTTGCAAAAACTGTCAATATATATATATATATATATATATATATATATATATATATATATATATATATATATATATATATATATATATATATATATATATATATATATATATATATATATATATATATATATATATATATATATATATATATATATATATATATATATATATATATATATATATATATATATATATATATATATATATATATATATATATATATATATATATATATATATATATATATATATATATATATATATATATATATATATATATATATATATATATATATATATATATATATATATATATATATATATATATATATATATATTAAGAAAAACGCGTCTGTTGAGTATTTTAAAAGTTTTTTGCATACGATAAAATGAAAATCCATGGAAAACACCATTTACAAAAGAAACAGATTAACATTACCAAAAAATAAGTTTTTTTTTGGAGTGCTTTTGAGCTTCTTCTGTAGAAGATCGAGAAAATGCATGCTAAGTACGCTTAATAGGGAGTCGAAAAGACATTACGAGAAACGTTTATAATGATTGTTTTTTAAGCTTCTTAGATACCAAAACGCGAAAACGAATTAATATATATGGAAAAACAGAACAACATAAAAAAAATCTGTTTCGAGTGTTTTCACATTGTTAAAAACCAAATCGTCAAAATATTTACAAAGATCACTATATGGAGAAACGAATCGAAATTACTAGAAACGTGTCTTTTGAGTGTTTTTAAGCGTATTAAGCACAAAAACGCTAAAAAACATATAAATGACGATATATGGGAATACAAAATATTACACTAAAAATGCAAGCAAAGTAACCATTATGGGAGACGAAACGATATTAACAGAAACGTGTAATATGATTGTTTTTCACATTCTTAGCTACCAAAACTTTAAAGCACATGAATAATACTTTATTACGATAAAAAAAAAATACTAAAAACGTGTAATAAGAGGGATTACCACCATGTTAGAGATAAAAAATGCAAAAATTCATATAAAGCACCCTTTAGGAATAATAAGATGAACATTGCTAAAAAAGTGTAATATGCGAATTTTTGAGGTTGTAAGATATAAAATGCAAAAGAGCATACACATCAGCCTTTATGGGAAATGAAAACAATATTACGAAAAACCTGTATTATGAGAGCAACCAACATGAGGTAACGAAACTACATTACCAAGAAAATGTCATTTGGGTGTTTATGAGTTTCTTAGGCATTAAAACGCTGAAAATGCTGGAAAACACCCTGTATGGGAAAACAAAACTTCATCAAAAACGTTCCCTTTGAGTGTTTTTTTTTTTTTTGCTTCTTTACGTTCCAAATCGGTAAAAAGAAAAAAAAATGCAAAACACCATTTAAGGAGAAAAAAAAAATGTATGCAAAGTACCATTATTAGAAACGAAACGATATTAACAGAAGCTTGTAATATGAGTGTCTTCTTTTAGCTTCTTAGATATCCATGAACATTTCTTTAAATGGATAAAAAAAAAAAAAAACATATATTATGAATAATTACCACCATGTCAAAGACCAAAAATCTCAAAAATGCATATAAATCACAATATGAGAAGAATCAGAAAATCTTCGCTAAAAAAACTTGAAATATGAGTGTTTTTGAGCTTTTTGGTACAATCTGTCTTTTGAGTGTTTTCAGTTTACGTACCAAATCTTTAATAAACATGGAAAACACGTTTTATTGCAAAACAAAAAAAAACTTTATCAAAAATCGTATCGTTTGAGTGTTTGAGTGTTTGAGTGTTTACGTAAAAAAAATACGTAAAACGCATACAAAACAGTCTTTCAGGAGAAAGAAAACATCATCAAAAACGTGTATTAAGTGTATTTGAGCTTGTTAGGTTAGAAAACGCCGAAATGCATGTAAAGCACCCTATATGGGGAAACAAGACGATATTACGAGACGATATTACCAGTCATATGAAGCGTATTAGGCAGAAAAGCCCTCAAAACGTCTCTTGAGAGTTTTTTTTTTTTTTTTAGTTTATTAGGTACCAAATCCCTAAAAATGTATGCAAAGTACACAATATGGGAAAGGAGCTGATATTAACAGAATCGTATATTATGAGTGCTTCTCAGTTCCTAAAACACAAGAATATCACTCTATATCGAGAAAGAGAACTACATTACTAAAAACGTGTATTATGAACGATTACCCGAATGTTACGGATCAAACGTTACAATGCATGCAAAACATCCTATAAGAAGAAGAAAAACAACAGTGTTAAAAACGTGTAATATGAGTTTTTTTGGGGGTCTTGTCAGGTACCAAAACACCACAATGCATACAAGCACCCTAAAAGAAAAATCAGAACAACAATGCTAAAAAAGTGTTGCGTGATTTTTTTTTTTTTACTTTGTTAGGTAACAAAACGCTAAAGAGCAAGCAAGGTACCTATCATAGGAAAAGAAAACAATATTACCAAAGATATGTATTTTGAGTGTTTTCAACTTCTTAAATATCAAAAATGCTACAAAAAAATAAATAAATAAAAAAGGCACGAAAAACATGTTACATTGGAAAACAAAATATCTTTAAGAATATCGTGTCTGTGCTTTTTAACTTACGCACAAAAATGCTAAAACGCATAAAAAAACACCCTTCGAGAAAAAACAGTAAAATATCAAGAAAAACGTCTGTGTGTTTTTTTTAAGATCGTTAGGTACCAAAATATCAAAAAGCATGCAAAGCAATCTATATAGGGTAGAGAGACGGCATTACCAGAAACGTGTGATTTTGGTGTCCATTAGCGTATTAGCATGAAAACACTAAAAAAAAAAAAAAAAAAAAAAAAAAAAAAAACATTATCGAAAAAGTGTCATTTGAGTTTTTTTTTTTTTTATCTTCTTTACGTGCCGTAACGCAAAAACACATGCAGAGCACCCTTTACGAAAAGAAACAGGGCAATATTATGAAAAAAAGAGTGTATTTTGAGTGTATTTTAGTTTGTTAGGTACAAAACGCTAAAAAAATGCATGCAAGGTACCCATTATGATATTAAAAAGATATTAACAGAAAAGTGTAGTGTGTGTTTTACTTTCTTAGCTACCAAAACGTTAAAACATATCAATAACATTTTATATAGGTGAGCAGCACAACATTATCAAAAACAAGTGTTATGAGCTATTACCACCATCCTAGGGACCAAAACGCCAAAATGCATACAAAGCACCCTATGAAAAAGAATCAGAACAATGATAAAAACGTGTAAAAATAGTGTTTTTGAGCTTGTTAGCTACCAAAGGCTGAAGTGATGCAAATAACTCTTTATGGTAAAAGAAAACAATATTAAAAAAAAAAAACGTGTAGGTATTTGAAGTGTTTTTCATCTTCTGACTTACCGAAATGCCGAAAAGCATGGGAAACACGCTATATTGCAAAATAAAACAACTTGATCAAGATCGTGTCTTTTGAGTGTTTTTTGAGCTTGTTTTGTTCAAAAACGACAAAACACATACAAAACACGATTTCTGAAGAAACAGAACAAAATTACCAAAAAATGTGTATTTTGAGTGTTTTTGAGCCTTTAGGTATCAAAACGCCAAAGAGCAAGGAAAGCATCTCATATGGGGTAATGAAACGTTACCACTAGAAACGTGCTTTAAGAGTTTATTAGGCACTAAATGCTTAAAGCATGGAAAACACCATATATGGGAAAAGAAAAAAAAACATTATTGAAAACATGTATTTTGGGTATTTTCATCTTATATACAAAAACCGTAAATATACCTGCAAAGTACGTAATATGATATATATATATATATATATATATATATATATATATATATATATATATATATATATATATATATATATATATATATATATATATATATATATATATATATATATTTATATATGTGTGTGTGTATTATATTTTTTCTTATAGGGTGCATTGTGTATCCTTTATAGATTTTTGGTCTGTAACATGGTGGTAATCACTCATAATACACATTTTAGGTTACGTCGTTCTGTTTCTCTAAATAGAGGGTTGTTCATGTGTTTTAGTGTTTTGGTACCTATGAAGATGAAAAACACTCATAATACACATTTCTGTTAGTATCTTTTTTTTTTTTTTTCCTCATCCCCCAGCTGCTAACTCTGTAAAAGGGCCTTCTTTATCCGTCCATGCATGAGTATGCTTCACATGTCTGGGGGAGTTCCACTCATACCTCTCTTCTAGACAGGGTGGAGTCAAAAGCTTTATGTCTCATCAACTCCTCTCCTCTAATTGACTGTCTTCAGCCTCTCTCATCTCTAGTTGTCTTCTACCGCTATTTTCATGCTAACTACTCTTCTGACCTTGCTAACTGCATGCCTCCCCTCCTCCCGCGGCCTCGCTGCACAAGACTTTCTTCTTTCTCTCATCCCTATTCTGTTTTCTTCTCTAATGCAAGAGTTAACCAGTATTCTCAATCACTCATCCCTCTGGTAAACTCTGGAACTGCCTGCCTGCTTCAGTATTTTCCATCTTCCTATGACTTAAATTCCTTCAAAAGAGAGGTTTCAAGACACTTATCCATCAATTTTTGACTACCGCTTTGGACTCTTTTATGGGTTTTATGGGGTTTATGAGTGTTTTTTAGGCATGTCAGGTACCAAAACGCTAAAGTGCATGTAATCCACCTATATGGATGTTTTTCAGCTTCTTTAGGTACAAAAACGCAATAACACGTGGAAAACACTTTTTATGGAGAAACAGAACAACATTATAAAAAAAAACATCTGTTATTATTGTCTTTAGGCTTGTTTCGTACCAAACCCCTAAAAAATATATGCAAATTACCCATTATGGGAAACGAAACGATATTAACAGAAATGGGTAACATGAGTGTTTTTCACCTTCTTTGGTACCAAAACGCTAAAACACATGCTCTAATATAAATAAACAGAACAACATTAGCAAAAACGTTTATTATGAACCATTGTCGTCACGTTAAGGACCAAAATGCTAAAAAAGTGTCTTTTGAGTGTTTTTGAGCTTGTTACGTACCAAAACGGTAAAAATGCATGCAAACTACCCAATATGGAACGCAAAAAGATATTAATAGAAACGTAAATTTTAAGTGTTATTTTTTTCAGCTTTTTAGGTTCCAAAACGCTAAAACACATCAGTAGCACTCGATATGAAAAACAGAACGACATTACGTAAAACGTGTATTAGTGTCATTATCACCATGTTCAGGACGAAAACCTAAAAAGGCAAGCATGAGAAGAATAAGAACAACAATGATAGAAACGTCCAATATGAGTGCCAGAACAATATGAGGTACCAGAACAAGTCTACTGAGTGCTTTTCGTCTTCTTACGTACCAAAACAATTGAAAGCATGGAAAACACGTTATATATAGAAAATTTAAAGAACTTCATCAAAACCGTATATTTTTCTTTTTCTTTAGTTTCTTATGTATAAGAAACGCTAAAACGCATACAAAACACAATTTTGAAAAAAAAAAACATAACATTAAAAATCACGTGTGTTTTGATTATAAAAAAGCATGTGTGTTTTTAGCTTTTTTACGTAAGAAAAGCCATAAACACATGGAAAACACCCTCTATGACGAAACAACATTATGAACAACGTTTATTCTTTGGTCTCTTTCATTTTATGAGGTACCAAAACACTAAAAATACCTGCAAAGTAGCTAATATGGGAAACAAAAAGAAATAAAAAAAAACGTGTAGTTAGTGTTTTTTCAGCTTTATAGGTAACAAAATGCTAAAAATAATATTAATAAAAATGTGTCTTTTGAGTAATTTCCAGATTCTTTGTATATGGAGAAACAGAACGACATTACTAAAAAAAAGTGTGTCATAAGTAATTACCACCATCTTAGGGACAAAACGCCAAAATGCATATGAAGCACTCAATAAGAAGATTCAGAACAACAATGCTAAAAACGTGTATCATGAATGTATTTGGGCTTATTAGGTACCAAAACGCTAAAGTGAATTTAAAGCACCTGATGTGAGAAAAGAAAATAATATTAATAAAAATGTGTCTTTTGAGTAATTTCCAGATCTTTACGTACCAAAACACCAGAAAGTAGAAAAACCACGCTTTTTTTGAAAAAAAATAAATAAATCTACATCAAAATCATGTCTTTTCAGAGTTTTGAGCTTCTTACGTACAAAAACACTAAACCGCGTAGAAAAAAAAAAAAACGTGTTTTCATCGTGTTTTGCTTCTTCGGTAACAAGACGCCAAAATACATTCAAAGCACACAATATGGGGTAACGAGACTACATTAGCAGAAAAGTATTAACTGTGTTTTTTTTTTTTTTCAGTGTGTTAGGCACCAAACCGCTAAAAAGCACGGAAAACACCCTTTATGCGAAAACAAAAACATTATTATCGAAAAAGTGTCTTTTAAGAGTTATTAAGCTTCTTTACATACCAAAACACACACACACAAAAAAAACGAACATTATTAAAAACGTGAATTTTGTCTTTGAGCTTGTTATTTATCAAAACGTTAAATATGCATGTAAAATACCTGTTATAGGAAACCAAAAGATATTAAGAGAGAAATATGAATGTTTTTTTTTCATCTTCTTAGCTATCAAAACGCTCAAACACATAAATACCACTTTTTAAACAGAAAAAAAAACATTACCAAAAACGTGATAAGATTGCCATCATATTAGTGAACAAAATGCCAAAAAGCATATAAATACATGTATATTACAATATGGGAAACGATAAGATATTTATAGAAACAAGTATTATGATTGTTTTCATCTTTTTAGGTACCTGAAAGCTAAAATTCATAAATAGCATTCTAGATGAAGAAACAAAGACAATACCAAAAACGTGTATTATGAATGATTATAACCATGTTAGGTATTAAAACGCCAAAATGTGTAAAAAGCACCATATTAGAAGAATCAGAACAACAATGTTACGTGTTATGTTTTTTTTTTTTTGGGGGGGGGCTCTTCTGGTACCAAAACGCAAAAGTGCATGGAAGGCACCCTATATTGGAAAAAAAAAACAATATTACCAAAATCGTGTGTTTTGAGTGATTTTCAGCTTTTTACGTATTAAGACATAGATAACACGCTATTTAGGAAAACAAAAGAACTTCATCAGAATCGTTACCGTTCAGTGTTTCTGATCTTCTTTCGTATAAATAAACTAAAACGGATATATTTCTTTTTTTTTTCTTTCTGGAGAAAAGAATAACATTACTAAAAACGTGTTTGAGGGTTTTTGAGCTTGTTATGTATCAAAACGTCAAAATGCATGCAAATCACCCGATAGAGAATAACGAGACGATATTATGAGAAATGTATCATTTGCTTGCTTTAAAGCGTATTGGAAACAAAATCGTTGAAAAGAATGGAAAAAAACCTGATATGGGAAAGCAAATAAACATTATCGAAAACGCGTGTTTTTGGTGCTTTTGAGCTTGTTCGGTACCAAAACAGGAAGAATGCTTGCAAAGTACACAATATGGGAAGCAAAATTATATGAAAAGAAATGTGTATTATGAGAACAACATTATTAAAACTTAATTTATGAATCTATATTAGCTCGTTAGGTACCAAAACTCTAGGTAAAGAGTATGCAAAGCACGCTTTATGGAAAAACATCATTACCAAAAACGTGTATTCTTAAATGTTGTTCAGCTTCTTACCTACCAAACGGCTAAAAAAGCATAAAGAATACACTATATTGGAAAACTAAACAACTTTATCAAATTAGTGTCTTTTTCAATTTTTTTTTTAGGTTTTTTTCTTATAAGAACCCTTAATCGCATACAAAACAGACTTTCTTTAAAAAAAACATAACAACATTAACAAAAACGTGTGTTTTGGGTGTTTTTGATCTTGTTAGGTATCAAAACGTCAAAATAAACGAAAAAGCAAACTGTACTAGAAAACGAGACTATAATACCAGAAACGTGTCATTTGGGTGTTTATGAGCGCATTAGGCAAAAAAGAAAAGGAAAAAAAAGGAATAAAACGCTAAAAAAAAAAAAAAAACATAAAATAACTTACATGGAAAAGGAATTAAAATTTTTGAATGTCTTTTATGGTTTTGTTCAGATAATAAAATGCATGTAAAGAAACGAATATGGGAACGAAAAGATATTAACAAAAAACGTTAAAACACATGAATATCAGTCTATATGGAGAATCTTACCAAACAAGTGTCATATCAATGATTACCACCATGCTTGGGACCAAAACCCCGAAATGAATGCAAAGCACCCTATAAGAACAATCAGAACTATAACAATATTACACTCATATTACACGTATAAAAAACGTGTAATATGAGTGTTTTTGTGCTTGTGAGGTTACAAAACGCTGAAATGCATGCATGTAAAGCACCCTATATCATGAAAAAGAAAACATTACCAAGAATGCAAATTTTGAGTGCTTTTTAGCTTCTTGCGTTCCTGGTTTCCCGGTTTGCATTCTTGGTTTTAAACGATTTTGAGCTTCATACGTAAAAAAAGAAAAAAAAAGCTAAAATGCATGTAAATCAGTTTTTCTGGAGAAATATAACAACTTAAAAAAAAAAACTTGTGTTTTGAGTGTTTTGATTGACCTTGTGAGGTAGCAGAACGCCTAAATACAGAGGAAGCACTCTATATGAGGAAACGATACGACATTACCAGAAACGTGTCTATTTGGTGTTTACGAGCTTTTAAGGCACTAAAACGAAAAAAAAAAAATCTAAAACGTGTCCTTTGAGAGTTTTTGATACCAAAACATGCAAAACACTCTTTACAGAGAAACATAACATAATGAAAAGCGTGTGTTTTAAGTGTCTTTTACCTTGTTAGGTACCAAAAATCTTAAAAGGCATAAAAAGTCCCCAGTATGTGAAACAAAACGATATTAACAGAAGCGTGCATTATGATTGTTTTTCAGCTTTTCAGCTACCAAAACGCTAAAACATTTGAATACAACTTTATACAGATCAACAAAACAGCATTACCAAAAAGATATGTAATTTTGTATTCCCATTTAGGTTGATTTCGATGCCTTTTGGGATTTTTGTGCCTAACACGCACACAAACACTCAAAAGACACGTTTTTCGGAAATATATTTTGCTTTGCATGTATTTTGGTGTTTTAATACCTAATTATGTGAAATACACTTAGAATACATATTTATGGTAATGTTCTTTTTTTTTTTTTTGATCGTACGTTTTACCGTTTCGGTACCTAAAAAGCTCAAAAAAACTCACAATACACGTTTTTGGTAATATTCTTTCGTTTCCTTATATAGTATATTTTGCATTAATTTTGGTGTTTTTGCACGTAACGTGTTTAAAACAACATACTAGTTTTTGGTAATAATATTCTGTTTCGCTATAAAAGGTGTTTTCAATGCGTTTTAGTGTTTTGGTGCGTAAGAAGCTCAGAATACTCAAAAGACATGTTTTTTAGTAATGATGTTTTGTATTCCTATAGAGGATGATTTTCCATACTTTTAACGATGTAGTGCCTAATACGCTCATAAGACACGATTCTAGAAATATCATGTTTTTTTTCCCAATTAAGGTGCTTTGTATGCATTTTAGCGTTTTGGTACCTAACAATAAAAAAATTACACTAAAAATAACCGTTTTTCAAAATGTTGTACTGTTTTTCCATATAGAGTGCTATTAATACCCTTTAGCGTTTTAGTACCTAAGAATCCTAAAAAAAGACTCATAATACACGTTTCTCGGGATGGCTTTTCATTCCCCCATATGGTGTACTTTGCCTACATTTTGCCGTTTTTTTTTTTTTTCTACGTAACATGCTGAAAAACAATGAAAATACTTTTCTTATTCTTTTTCTCCATAAAGAGTGTTTTGCATGCGATTTAGTGTTTGATAGGTTCAAAACACTCAAAAGACACGTTTTGGTAATGTTGTTTTGTATTCCCATATAGGGGGATTTCCAGGATTTTTTTTATTTTTATTTTGGTGCCTAACACGCTCATAAACACTCAAAAGACATATATCTGGATATGTCGTTTTTTTTTTTTTTCATATAAGTTGTTTTGCTTGCATTTTTGGATTTTGCTACCTAATAATGTGAAATCTACGAAGTTCAAAACACATATAATGCACGTCACTCATAATATCCTTTCGCTTCCCCTTATACGGTACATTTTGGCATTTTTCTTCGTAACACGCTCAAAACATTTAAAATACTTGTTTTTTGGTATAGATTATTTTGTTTCTACTTAATAAGTGTTTTGAATGCATTTTAGCGGTTTTGTTCGTAAGAAACTCAAAAACACACAAAAGACACATTTTTTATAATGTTGTTTTGTATCCCGATGTACGGTGATTTCTTTGCTTTTTAGCTTTTTGATGCCTAACACAGTCAAAAACACTCAAAAGAAACGTTTCTAGTAATGTCGTTTGCATATAATTCAGCGTTTTGGTACTTCATAGTGAAAAACACTCAAAATACACGTTTTTTGGTAATGTTCTTCTGTCTCTTGATATATATTTGTATATTTTAGTAATTTTGTACTAAAAAAAATAAAAAGAAAATCACATAAGGTATTATGTGATTCTCTTTTTAATTTTTATTTTTTTGCAGTTTTTTGCAGTCTTTTCGTTTCCCATACAGAATACATGAATGCATTTTGCATTTACTACGTAGCAAGCTCAAAAACACTCAAAATACAAGTTTCTGGTAAAATCATACAGTTTCTACAATAGGTTTATTTTTTTGTGGTTTAGTGTTTTTATTTTATTTTTTTTTTTATGCATGTAGCTCAAGAACACATAATAGACATTATTGGAATTATTATTTTCTTATTGTATATGCTTTACATTTCATTTCATGTACATTCTTCCATGCGTTACATGGTTTTCTATCGTTTTTGTGTCTGTCAACCCTCATAAACATTCAGAAGACACGTTATAAGATGCTTTTTCTTGCAATTTGGCATTGTGGTACGTATCAATGTAACATACACTTAAAATACACGTTTTAATGAATGTTGCCTTTTTTTTCTAATATAGAGTGCTATTTATACGTTTTAACGATTTTCTGCATAAGAAGATAAAAAAAATACACTTTTCTCGCAATGTCTTTTCGTTTCCTCATATAGAGTACTTTACATGTTTGCTTTTTTTCTACGTAACAGACTTAAAAACACTCAAAATACTTCTTTTAGTAATGTTATTCTGTTTCTACAAAAAAAAAAAAATGTGTTACATGTGTTTTATCGTTTTGGTAAGTAAAAAGTTCAATTACACAAAAAAGACACGTTTTTCGTAATGCTAATTTAGATTCCCACAAACTGTGATTTTTATACTTTTTAGTGTTTTGGTGCCTAACACTCAAATATACTTCAAAGACAAGTTTCATGTAATATCGTGTCCTTTCCCTATTTACGAAGCTTTACCTGCTTTTTTGGAGTTTTGCTATATAATAATGTGAAATACAGTAAAAATACAAATTTTGGTAAAGTTATTTTGTTTCTGCATATAAAGTGCTATTCATCCATTTTAGTGTTTTGGTACCGAAGCTCAAAAACACTTATAATACATGTTTCTCGTAATGTCTTCGTTTCAACATGTTGCATGCATTTTTTTTCGATCTAAGAAGCTCAAAAAACATTCCAAATACTTGTTTTTGGTAATGTTACTCAGTTTCTCCATAAATGGTATTTTGCATGCTTTTTAGTGATTTGGCATGTAAGAAGCTGAAAACACTGAAAAGATACATTTTTGGTAGGTCTTTCTATTCACATACAGGAATCTTTCAATGTTTTTTAGGATTTAGTGACTAGCGTGCCTAAAAACACTTAAAACATACGCTTCTTATTATTTTGTTTTGTTTCGCCCAAAAAAAGAAGTTTCGGATGCATTGTGGCGTTTTGGTGACTTATAGTTTGAAAAGACTCAAATTACACGTTTTTGGTAATGTTGTTTTGTTTCTCCATAAAAAATGGCATTAACGCGTTTTCCTGTTTTGGTATCTGAGAAGCTCAAACACACTCATAATACGTTTCTCGTATAGTAATGTCTTTTAGTTTCCCCATATATGGTACTTTGGATTTAAATTTTACTACGTCAGAAGGTCCAAATCTCTTAAGATATTTGTTTTGGGTAATGTTATTCTGTTTATCCATCACGAGTGTTTTGCATGCGTTTTTGCATTTAGGCACATGACAAGCTGAAAAAAAAAATAAACATTCAAAAGACATGTTTTTGCTAATATTGTTTTTTCTCTTACCAAATAGGATGATTTGCAAGCGTTTTAGTGTTTTTGGTGCCTAACACAATAGAAAACACTAAAGAGACACGTTTCTGAAAATCTCGTATGCTTTGCACGTATAGGGATCTTTGCATGCATTTTGGCGTTTTGGTACCTTACAGTTTGAAATACACACAAAAAAAAAAAAAAAAAAAAAACACGTTTTTCGTACTGTTGCTCTTTTCTCCATGTAAACTAGCATTCTTGCATTTTCCCGTTTTGGTACCTTTGAAGCTCAATGCAGACAATACGCGTTTCTCGTAATGTTTATTCGTTTCCCCATATACGGTTTATTACATGCATTTTCGCATTTTTCTACATAGGTAGCTCAAAAACACTCAAAATACTTGTATTTTTGGCATTAATATTCTGTTTATATAATGTCATTTCCCTTAATATCGTTTCTTTTTCCCATATTGGGCAAATTGCATGCATTTTGACGTTTTGGTACTTGACTGCAAAAAACACTCAAAATGCACGTTTTTTTTTTTTTTGTATTGTTATTCTGTTTCTCCATATAGAGTGTTATTCATGCTCTCGTAAAGTTCTTTACTTTCCAGATGTAGTGTACTTTGCATGCATCTTATCGTTTATGTACGTAACAAGCTGAAAACACTCAAATTACTTGTTTTTTTTTTATAATGTTACATTGTCACAACAGAGGGGATTTTGTATGCATTTAAAGGTTAGTTAAGTTGCCCAAAAACACTCAAAAGGAGCGTTTATGGTAATGCTATTTTTCCCATATCAGGTGCTTTCGATACGTTTCAGCATTTAGTTGTTACACATGCACAAAAACACACATAAGATACGTTTCCTGTAACGTTGTTTCTTTTCACCGTAGAGGATATTTTTCATGTATTTTGGTGTTTTGTTATTCAAGGATTTGAAAAACACAAAAAATACATATTTTTTTTTATTGTTATTCTGTTTCTCCATATAGAATGCTATTCATTTGTTTCAGCGTTTTGGTACCTAAGAAGCTCAAAAACACTAAAAGTACACGTCTCTCGTAATGTTCTTTACTTTCCTGATGTAGTGTACTTTCAATACATATGTGTGGTTTTGTACGTAACAAGCTGAAAACACTCAAAATGCACGTTTTTGTTAAAGTTATTATTGTTTCTCTATGAAAGGTGTTTTGCAAAAGTTTTAGCGTTTCGGTGCGTAAGTAGCAATAAAAAATAAATAAATAAATAAATACACTCGAAAGAAATATTTTGGTATTATTTATTTATTTATTTATTTATTTATTTGCAAATTAATTTTTTCCCATACTTTTTAGTATTCTCGTGCCTTCAAAAGACACTAAAAATATGTTTATGTAAATGATATTTCAATTCACAATTGAGGGTGCTTTGCATGCATTTTCTCGTTTTGGTATTTAAGAATGTGAAATACCTTTGATAATATTCTCTTTCCGAGATAGAGTGCTATTCATGCGTTTTAGCCTTTTAGTAGCTATGATGATCCAAAGCACTCATAATACTTATTTCTAGTAATGTTGTCTCATTACCTCGAACACGGTTATTTCCATGCATTTTGTCGTTTTTATACGTAACAAAGTAAAAAAAAGTACTCAAAATACTTTTTTTTTGGTAATGCTGTTCTTTCCCATTAAGTGTGTTTTGCATGCGTTTCAGCAGCTTGGTACATAAGAAGCTGAAAACAATGAAAGGATACGTTTTTTGTGAAGTTGTTTGGGTTTCCCATACAGGGTGATTTCCATGGATTTTAGCTTTTTGATGCATAACATGTTCATAAACTCCAAAGAGATGTTTCCGGAAATGTCGTTTATTTTCCCAATATAGTGTGCTTTGTTTTTCAGCTTTTTTTTTTGTATCAGACATGAAAACGCATCAATACGCAATGAATATATGGAGAAATGAAAACAAAAAAAAAATGACCGCCAAAAACTTGCAATTTCAGTTTTAGGTACCAAAACACTAAACTGCATGGAAAGCCAGCCCCAAGAAACGAATATTTCAAGAGTTTTTGTGCATGTTAGGCACCAAAACGCAAATAAATCCCAAATAAAGCACTCTATATGGATATAAAAATAAATAAAAAAAGACGAGTCTTTTGAGTGTTTTCAGCTTCTTATGTACCAAAAACGCATTTTAAAAACACACTACTTTGAGAAACAAATTAACATTACCAAAAACAAGTATTTAGATTATTTTTTTTTTTTGAGATTGTTGTGTACAAAAACGCCCAAATTACTTGGAAAGTACCCTGTATTGGGAAACTAAATTTATTTACAAGAAACATGTATTTTTGGGCTTCTTAGGTACTAAACCCATGAAGAGCACTCTATATTGAGATACAAAGCAACAAAATGAAAAACGTGTATTTTGAGTGCATTTCACACTCATAGGCATGAAAACTCCAACATGTATGCAAAACACCATATATGGGGAAAAGAAATGACATTTCCAGAAATGTGTCTTTTGATTGTTTATGACGTGTTAAGCACCAAAACGCTAAAAAGTATATAAAAAAAAATATATACAAAACTTTACAAAACAAACGTGTCTTTTCAGTGGTTTTTAGCTTCTTACGTACCAAAACGCCAAAATGGATATAAAATCCTTAATGGAGAAACAGAATAACTTTAGGCAAATAAGTATTTTGAGTGTTGTTGAGCTTGTTACGTACAAAAACGCCTAAAGGCATGCAAAGTATTCAACATAGGGAAATGAAAGAACATTACAAGAGATATGTATTATAAGAGTTTTTGAGCTTTTTAGGTACCAAAATGCTAGAACGCATGAATAGCACTCTATGTGGAGAAACATAAGAACCTTACGAAAAACATGTATTTTTTATTGTTTTTGAGTTACCTACATACCAAAACGCAAAAGGGCGTGAAAACGCCGTTTATAGAGAAGCACAATAACGATAAGACAAAAATCGTGTTATATAGTATTATGAGAGTTTTTGAGCTTTTTAGGTAACAAAATGCTAGAATACATTAATAGCATTTTATATTAAGAGAAAGAACATTAGAAAAAAACATGTATATTGAGTGTTTTCACATTATTAAATACCAAAACATAAAAAAAATCCATGCAATGCCTCTTACATGAGTAAACGAAAAGACATTACCAGAAACGTGTCTTTTGAATGTTTTTTGAGCATGGTGGGCACGGAAACGCTAAAAAGCATGTAAATCACCCTATATAGTAATTCAATATAACATTAAGAAAATTTAGAGTATTATTATTTTTTTTTTTTTACTTATACACGCTAAAAAGTATTCAAAATAAACTTTATGAAAAAAAAAGAATAACATCAGAAAAGACAACTATTTTCGAGTGCTTTTAAAGGTTGTTACGCAAAAAAAAATCAAAATACATACAAAAAACCCTATATGGGCAATTGAAAAGACATTACGAGAAATGTGCATTATGAGGTTTTTTGCTACCAACACGCGAAAACCCGTTAATATCACTCCATATGGAGAAACTGAAGAACATTACCAAAAAAGTCTAATATGAATGTTTTTCACATTGTTAGGTACCAAGACACCATTATGCATGTTAAGCCCGTAATATGGAAAAACGAAATTATATTGCAAATAACATATGTTTTGAGTGTTTTTGTGCATGATTGACACCGAGACGCCAAAAAACCTTGGAACACACGTTATATTGGAAAACAAAACAAAATTACAAAAAACACATTTTTTGACTGTTTTTAAACTTTGAAACACTAAAACGCATGCAAGACACCATTTAGGGAAAAACAGGGTAACATTATCAAAAACAAGTATTGTTAGTGTCTTTGAGCTTGTTTCGTACACAAACGACAAAATACATACAAAATATCCTATACGGAATACCAAACCGCTAAATCGCATAAATATCATTCTGTATATATACTCGTATATATATATATATATATATATATATATATATATATATATATATATATATATATATATATATATATATATATATATATATATATATATATATATATATATATATATATATATATATATATATATATATATATATATATATATATATATATATATATATATATATATATATATATATATATATATATATATATATATATATAAATAAAGAACAATATCACGAAAAAGTGTATTTGACAGTATTTCACATTGTTTAGTACGAAGGAAGAAAAGCTTACAAAGCACCTTAACAATACCAAAAACAAGTATGTTAAGTATTTTTGGGATTGTTACCTAGAAAAGGGAAAGGATGCATGTATGTGGGACAATGAAAAGACATCACGAGAAACGTATATTATGAGTATTTTTGGGCTTCTTAGGTATCAAAGCAATAAAACGCATGAATAGCGCACTATATGGAGAAACAGAACGCTACTAAAAACGTGTATTTTGAGTGTTTTTGATATTGTTAGGCACCAAAACGCTAAAATGCATGCAATGTCTCCTATACAGGGAAACAAAAAGACATTAACAGAAGGGTGTCTTTTGAGTGTTTTTGATCGTGTTTAACAATAAAACGCTAAATAGAACGGAAATCACCCTACATGTGAATACAAAACAACACTACGAAAAACGTCTTTTGAGTGTTTTTGAACTTCATGCTTGCCAAAACGCTGCAACACTTGTAAAACACACATTATGGAGAAATAGAACAACATTAACAATAACAACTATTTTCGAGTGTTTTTGAGCGCTTACGTAGAAAAACGCTAAAATGCATGAGTAGTACTATATATTGGGAAACGAAACAACGTTATGAGAAACATGTATTAAGCTTTATTGGTACCAAAAGCAAAAACGCGTTAATATCACTCTATGCGTAGAAACAACAACGTTCCCAAACGTGTAAATTGAGTGTTTTTCACACTCAATTTTCTTTTCATGGGAAAACTAAACGACATATAAAAAATGTATCTTTTGAGTTTTTTTTTTTTTTCTGCAGGTTACACAAAAAATGCTAAAAAGCATCGAAAGCACCATATATGCGGAGAGAAAACTTCATTACAAAAAACGTGTTTTGAGTGTTTTCTAGCTAAAGCGCATGTAAAAACACCCTTTATGTAGAAACAGAATAACATTACGAAAAACATGTATTTTGAGTGTTATTGAGCTTATTACGCACAAAAACGCAAAAAAAGCATGCAAAGTACGAGGGAAACGAAAAGACTTTACGAAAAACGGGTATTATGAATGTTTTTAAGCTTCGTTATCAAAACTAAAAAACGCATGAATATGGAGAAAAAAATAACATTACATTACAAACGTGTATTTTGAGTGATTTTCACATCAGTAAGTACCAAAACGACGAAATTCATGCCCTATATGGGGAAAGAACGAAAAACCCCAGAAACGTGTTTTCTGAGTTTTTTTTTTTTTATAGTATGAGCCATAAAAACGTAAAAAAATCATAGAAATCACCTTATTTGGGAATACAAAAAAAAAAAAGGAAAAATTTGTCTTTTGAGCATTTTTGAGGCTATCAGAAAGCTAAGGCACATACAAAACACTCTTTATGGAAAAACAGATTAACATTACCAATGACAAGTATTTGGAGTTTTTCAGCTTGTTACGTACAAAAGCGACAAAATACATGTTAAGTACTATATATGCGGAAAAAGAAAAGAAATAAAGAGAAACGTGTATTATAGTTGTTTATGAACTTCATAGGTTCCGGAACGCTAAAATGCAGGAATAGCATTATATATGTATTTAGATAAAATAAAAAATAAATAAAATAAAAAAAAAGTGAAATTTTGTATTTCACACGCCAAAATGCATGCAAAGTATCCTATATGGAAAAAAGGAAACGATATTTTCAGTAAGGTGTCTTTTGAGTGTATATGAACGTGTTAGGTACCAAAACGCTAGAAAGCATTGAAAACACCCTATATGCGAAAAAAAAATATTACAAAAAACGTCTCTTTTAAGTGTTTTGAGCTACTTACCAAAACCAAAAACACATGCAAAAACGCTTTGTGGGAAAACAAAATAACCTAACCAAAAGCAACTATTAGAAGTGTGGTTGAGCTTGCTAGGTAGAATGAAGCCAAAATGCATGCAAAGTGTATTATAAGCGTTTTTGAGCTTCTTAACTACCAAACTTCGAAAAAAAAAACTTTAATAACACTCTATAATGAAAAATAAATTATCAAAAAAAAACGTGTAATTTGAGGCTTTAGCTCATTCTTAGGCACTAAAACTTGAAAATGCATAGGAAGTCCCTTACATGAAGAAATGAAACAACATTCCAAGAAAAAAATATTTCGAGTGTTTTTGTGCAGGTTAGGCGCCAAAGCTTTAAGAAGCACGGAAAGCACTTTATATAGGAATAGAAAACAAAATTATCAAAGATGTGTCTTTTGAGTGTTTTCAGCTTCTTATGTACCGAAACCCTGTATGGAGAAACAGAATAATATTACCAAAAAAAAAAAAAAATAGCATTTTGAATATTTTTTGAGCTTCTTACGTTGAAAAATGCCAAAAAAAAGCACGAAAAGACTTTCCAAGAAGCGTGTATTGTGAGTGTTTTTGAGATTCCTCGGTACCAACACATGAGAACGCATAAAAAAAAAACTACCAGAAATGTGTATTTTAGTGTATTTCACATTTTTTGATAACAAAACGCAAAAATGCATGCCGATCACCCTATATGTAAAAAAGAAATAACATTTACATAAAGGTGTGTTTTGAGTATTTAACTTAATAAGGGTTACGAAAAGACACTACGAGAAACGTTTATTATGAATGTTTTTGAGCTTCTTAATTATGAAAACGCTTAAAACGCATGAATAGTACTCTATATCAAGAAACAGAGAGAAAAAAAAAATGTGTAATTTCAGTGTATTTCACATTCTTAGATGCCATATCGTGAAAATACATATAATTTACCCTATATGGCGAAACAAAAAGTGATTAAGAAAATCACGCATTATGAGTGTTTTTGAGTTTCTTAGGTACAAAAACGCTAAAACATATGAATCTAGTTACGCACAAAAAAACATGGAAAAAAAACCCTATAAAGGAAAACGAAACAATATTACCAAAATCGTGTCCTGTTTTTTATTTACTTACGTAATAAAACGCTAGAACCCAAGCAAAAAAATAAAAATAAATAAATAAAAAAAAAATATATGAATAATTAAATAAATAAAATAAATAAAAAAAAATAAATAAATACTGAGAAACAGTATACCTTTACCAAAAACCGTGTATTTTAAGAGTTTTTGAGTTTGTTACATAGAAAAAAAAAGCAACATTACCAAAAACATATCTCTGAAGTGTTTAGGAGCTTCTTACGTCCTAAAAAGTGCTAAAAGGCATGCAAAACTTTCTTATTGAGAAAAAGAATAACATCACGGAAAAAAATGAATTGAAAATTCATTTTAAGAAACATGTCTTTTGAATGTCTTTTGAAGCGGGTTCGGCACAAAAGCACAAAAAGCATGAAAAACAGTCTTTAGCTATATATATATTACCGAGACACGTTGTCTTTTTTAGCTGCTTACGTACCAAAACGCTTAAACGCATTCAAAACACTGTTTAAAATACAAAACAGAATAACTTTACCAAAAACGTGTATTTTTAGTGTTTATGAGCTTGTTACGTAAAAAAAAACAAAAAAAACACCAAAATATAAAGTACACCACATCGGAAGAGAAAAGAACATTACGCGAGACGTGTATTTTGATTTTTTTGTTTTTCTTTCGAGCTTCTTAGGGAACAAAACGCTTAAACGCATAAATAGCTCTCTATTTGGAGAAACAGAACAACATTACAAAAAATGTGTATTTTGAGTGTTTTTCACAGAAAACAAAACGCCAAAATACATGTAAAGCGCCCTCTATGGTGAAATAAAACGACATTACAGGAAACGTATCTTATGAGTGTTAGACAACAAAACGCAAAAAAAATCATGGAAGGGACTCAATATGGAAAAGCAAAACATCATTACCAAAAATGTTCCTTTTCAGTGTTTTGAGGTACCTATGAAAAGCTTAAAACATGGAGAATCCCCTTGATAGTGACACAGAGTAACATTACCAAAATTAAAGATTTTGATTGTTTTTGAGCTTGTTACATTGCCAAAATGCATGTATAGTATACTATATAGATAAACAAAAGAACCTTACGAGAAACGCGTATTTGGAGTGTTTTCGAGCTTGTTAGGTAACAAAACGCGAAAACGCGTTTGAATAGAACTCTATATAGACAAACAGAACAACATTATCAAAAACTTGTATTTTGAGTGCTTTTTACATTGTTAGGTACCAAAACGGTAAAATGCAAGCGAATCACCCTATATAGGAAAACGAAGTGAAATTACCAGAAGCGTGTCTTTTTAGTTTTTTTTTTTTTTTTTTAGCGTTTTAGGCACCAAAACGCTAAAATGCATGGAGAACACCCTATTTTCAATAAAAAAAAACAAAAAACAGCTTGGTTTACCAAAAAGGTTTCGTTTGAGTGTTTTTGAGTGTCTTACGTACCATATAGCTAAAATTCATGCAAAACACTCGTTATGGAGACACTGAATAATATTACCAAAAATGTGTGTTAGGAGTGTTTTTTTTTTTTAGCTTATTAGGTACAGAAACGGTAAAATGCATGAAATGTACCCTATATGGTAAAACATAACAAGATTATGAATGTTATTGAAGTCCTTATTTGAAAAAACGCTCAATAGCACTCTATATGAAGAAAAGAATAACACCATCAAAAAGGTATTATGAACGTTATTCATATCATTATGTACGAAAACGCTTAAATTCATGCAAAATATCCTCGATTTAACAACGGAAAGACATTACGAGAAAAGTGTGTTATGAATGGTTTTCAGCTTCTTAATGTCCAAAACTCAAAAACTCTTTAGGAACATTATATATGGAGAAATAGATCAACATTACGAAAAACGTGTATTTAGAGTCTTTTTTTGTATTGTTAGGTACCAAACATCCAAAATGTATGCAATTCACCGTATATAGGGAAAAGAAATTATATTTCCAGGTACATGTTTTTGGAGTGTTTATGAGGATTTTGTACACCAAAATGCTAAAAAGCATAACCCTATATACGAATACCAAAGACCATTACGAAAAACGTGTCTTTTGAGTTTTTTGAGCTTGTTACGTACCAAAATTCTAAAACGCAAGCAAAACACCTTTAATAGAGAAAAAATAACACTTCCAAAAAGTAGTATCTTTAATGTTTTGAGCATGTTACGTATAAAAACGACGCAATTAATAAAAAATACCCTATACCGTTTAATGAAAGAACAATACTTGAAATGGGTATTATGAATGTTCCTTATGTACCAAAACGCTAAAACGCATGAAAAACACTCTATATGGAAAAAAAAAAAACATAATCGAAAACGTGAATTTTAAGAGTTTTTCACATTCTTAGATATCAAAATGCACCCTGTATGCACCATTTATAGAGAATTGAAACTTCTTTTTCAGAAATATATCTTTTGAGTGTCTTCTTGTTCGTGGTAAGTTCGAAAGTTCTAAAAAGGCTTGGAAAACACCTTATATGGGGGAAAAAATAATATCACCAAAAACGTATCTTTTGACTTTTTAGCCATTTACGGACAGAAACGCATGCAAAACTTTAATAAAAACGTGTATTTTCAGTGTTTATGAGCGAGTTTAGTACAAGACCCCCAAAAGAACATTATGAGAGACGTGTATTTTGAGTATTTCATAGCTTCTTAGGCACCTAAACGCTATAACGTATTAAGTGGAGAAACAGAACATTTAAAGAATATCGGTTTTGAGTGATTTTCACATCGTTAGATAAGAAAACGCCAAAATGCATTCATTGCACCCTCTACGGTTAAATGAAACAATATTAAAGGAAACGTATCTTATAATTATTTTTGTGCCTGTTAGACAACACAAAGCGAAAAAAAACATGGAAAGCACGTTATTCTGGAAAACAAAATTTTATAAAACACGTTGCTTTTCAGTGTTTCTGAGGTACTTTCCTACTAAATCGCTAAAAATGATGCAAATCCTTCTTAATTGAAACACAGAGTAATATTACCAAAAACAAGTAATTTGAGAGTTTGAGCTTTTACGTACTTAAACGTTAAAATGCATGCTAAGTATCCTATATGGGAAAAGGAAAGATCATTACGAGAAACGTGTAAAAGAAGTATTTTTGAGCTTCTTAGGTTCCAAAACGCGAGAATGCGTTGAATAACACTCTATGTTGAAAATTAGAACAGCATATGAAAAATAGTGTATCTTGAATGTTTTTTTTTTTTTTGATATATATAAGTACTAAACTGCCAAAGTACATACAAAGCACTCTATGTAAGGAAACGAGGCGACATTACTAGAAACGTGTTTATTTCATTATTTTCTTTAAAGTTTTAGGCACCAAAACAATAAAAATGCTTGGAAATTAACCTATTTTGGACTACAAAACAACATTACCAAAAAGGTGTTTTTGAGCTTCTTACGTACGAAAACGTAAAAATATACAAAACACTCGTTATGGAGAAACGTAATCATATTACCAAAAATGTGTATTATAAGGAATTTTGAGCTTGTTAAGTAGAGAAACGGCAAAATGCATGCAATACACCCTATATGGTGAAACATAATATTACTGCACACATGTATTATAGCAAAAACGCTCAATAGCACTCTATATGTAGAATAATATTTCAAAAAACGTGTGTTATGAGTGTTATTTATATCGTTATCTACGAAAACACGTAAATTCATGCAAAATATTCTATATTGAATAATGAAAAGACATTACGAGAAAAGTGTATTATGAGTGTTTTTCCAGCTTCTTAGTGTCGAAAACGCAAAAAGTCTTCAATAGCATTACATATGGAGAAACAAAACAAGGTTACCAAAAACGTGCATTTTTATTTTTTTTTTGCATTGTTAGGTACCTAACATAAAAAAAATGCATGCAATTCACCGTTTATGGGTAAAAGAAATGACATTTCCAGATACATGTTTTTGAAGTGTTTATAAGCATGTTCAGCAAAAAAAACGCTGAAATGCATGGAAATCACCATATATGGGAATACCAAATAGTATTACAAGAAATGTATATTGAGTGTTTCAGCTTCTTACTTACCAAAACTCTAAAACGCATGGAAAATTTTTATAGAGAAAGAATAACATTATGAAAAAACAAGGATTTTGAGTATTTTTGAGTTTGTTACGTATAAAAACGACAAAATGCATGGAAATTACCTCATATGGGATACCGAAAGAATATCATGAGAAATGAGTATTATGAGTGCTTCTCATCGTCCTACATACCAAACCTCTTAGAATAGAATACTATATGGAAAAGAGAACAACATTTTGAAAAACTTGTAATATTTTTCACATTCTTATATTCCATAATGCCAAAATGCATGCTAAGCACCCTCTATTGTGATTTAAAACTCCATTTCCAGGAATTTGTCTTGTTAGTGTCATTTGATGAGTGTTAGCCACGATAACACTAAAACGCATAAAAACACCTTATATGGGGAAAAAAACAATATTACCAAAAACGTGTCTTGTCAGTTTTTTTTTTAGGAATTTACATGTCAAAACACAAAACAGCATGCAAAAATAATATAGAGAAACACAATATCTTAAAAAGAAAAAAAAAATAACTTGTATTTTCAATGTTTTTGTGCTTGTTACGTACAAAACCGCAAATATTTATTGAAAGTACGCAACAACGGCAAATAAAAGAACATTACGAGAGACGTGTATTTTGAGTATTTTTGAGCTTCATAAGTACCTAACGCTAAAATGCATAAATAGCACTCTATATAGAGAAACAAACCATTACAAAAATTTTGAATTTTGTATGTTTTCACAGTTAGACACCAAAACGCCAAAATGCATAAAAATGAACCTCTTCTGTGAAATTAAACGACTTTTAGTAACATTTGTATGTACGAAAACGCGAAAATTCATGCAAAGTATCTTATATGTAATAACGAAAAGGCATTACAAAGAAATTGTATCATGGGTGCTTTTGAGCTTCTTAGGTTCCAAAACGCAAAACTACTTCAGTGTGGAGTAACAGAACATTACCAAAAAAAGTGTATTTTGAGCGTTGTTTGCTTTATCATGTATCAGACTTGTCAAAATACACGTAAAGCTTCCTATATGGGGAAATTAAACATTTCCAGAAACAGCTCTTTAGAGTGTTTATCAGCATGTTATGCAGCAAAACGCTAAAATGCATGGAAATCACACTGTATGGGATTACCAAATAACATTACAAAAAACATATCCTTTTGACTGTTTTTATATTTTTACGTACCAAAACGCTAAGACGCATGCAAAATACACTTTATGGAGAAAAAAAAGCAGTACCAAAAACAAGTATTTTGAGTATTTTTTAGCTTGTTACGTATAAAAACAACAAAATGCATGGAAAAAGAAAAACCCTATTTAAGGCGATGAAAAAACAGTACTAGAAATAAGAATTACGAGTGCTTTGGATCGTGTTAGGTACTAAAAAAGGCTAAAACACATGAGTAGCACTCAATCTCGGAAAGAGGACAACATTATCAAATGTTGTTTTTTTTTTCACATTTTTAAATACCAATTCGTCAAAATGCATGAAAAGCACCTGAATTGTGAATTGAAAATTAATTTACATAAACATGTCATTTGAGTGTCCTTTGAAGGCATGAGAACACAAAAAAGCATGGAAAAAAAAAATCATATGAGAAAAACGTGTCTTTTGAGAGTTTTTTTTTTTTTTAGCTGCTTACGTACCGAAACGCTAAAACACTTGCAAAACACCTTCTATAGAGAAACCATAAGAACTTTTACAAAACTGAGCATTTATAGTGTTTTTTTTTTTTGTTCAGCTTGTTACGTACAAAACCGCAAATATGTATTGAAAGTACATTACATCGCAAAACTAAAGAACATTATGAGACACTTGTATTTTTTTTTTTTTTGTGTGTGTTTTTGAGCTTCTTAGGTAACAAATTGCTAAAACGCATGAATAGCACTCTCTATGCGGAAACAAAATAACAATACAAAAAATGTGTATTTTGTGTGTATTTTTCACATCATTATATAATAAAACACTAAAATGCATACAAAGCATTTTCCGGTGAAATGAAACGACATTACAGGAAACGTATATCATTAGTGTTTTCGTGCATGTTTGACAACAAAACGCTAAAAAGTATCGAAAACACACGATATGGGAAAACAAAATAACATTACCAAAAACATTCCTTTTGAGTGTTTTTAGGATACTAAATTAACAAAACCCTAAAACGTATACACTAATTACCAAAACGCCAAAATCCATGGAATGTGCCCTATATGGGAAAAAGAAAAAACATTAATAGAAACGTATCTCTTGAGCTTTTTTTTGTGCATATTAAACAACAAAATTCTAAAAAGCTTGAAAAAAGCCAAAAATTGATTTTTTTTATCTACATATGTATCAAAATGCTAAAGCGCACGCGAAACACCCTATATAGAAACACAAAAAAATATTACCAAAAACAAAATTTTTTAGTGTTTTTTTGCTTGTTACGTATATAAACGCCATAATGCATGCAAAAGAACCTCTATGGGGAGAAAAAAAGTTATTACGAGAAACGTGTTTTAAGAATATTTTTGAGCTTATCAAGTAGCAAAACACTAAAACGCATGAATAGCTCTCTATATGAACAAACAGAACAACACTACCAAAAAACGTGCATTTTCTTGTATATTTCACAGTTAGGTACCAAAAAATGAAAATGTATGTAAAGCACCTTATATGAGGAAAGGAAACGACATTGTAAGAAACGTGTTTGTTGAGTGATTATGGACATGTTAGGCACCAAAACGCTAGAAAGCATAGAAAGTACCCTATATGGAAAACGTTACATTATTACCAAATACTTCTCTTTTCAGTGTTTTTAAGCTACTTACGTAGCAAAAACTCTAAAACGTAAGCAAAACACCGTTTATGGAGAAACAGTATAACTTTACCAAAAACGTGAATTTTCAGAGTTTTTGAGTTTGCTACGTACAAAAATGCATGGAAAGTACTCTATATGGGGAAAGAAAACACTAAAAGAAACGTGTATTATGAGAGTTATTAAGCTTCTTAGGTATCAAAGCGTTAAAAGGCATAAATAGCTCTCTGTATGGTGAAACAAAACTTCTTTACAAAAGACGTGTATTTTTTAGTGTTTTTTTTTTTTTCACATTGTTAGGTACCAAACACCAAAATGCATGCAGAGCCACCAATATGGGGGAAACGAAGCGACATTAACAAAAATGTCTTTTGAGATTTTTTTTTTCAGCGTCTTAGGCACCATAAACGTTAAAAAGCATAGATATCATAGTGTATAGAATAATAAAACATTAACAAAAATGAGTCTTTTGAATGTTTTTGAACCACTTATGTACCAAAACGCTAAAACGCATGCAAAACTCCTTTTATAGAGAAAAAGAAGAAAAAAAAGAAAAACCCAAAAACAAGTATTTTGAATGTTTTTCACTTTGCTAGGTACCAAAACGCCGAAAAGCATTAAAAAAAAAAAAGCTTATGTTGTGAAAAAAAAACGAGATTCCCAGAAACATTACTTTTGAGTGTCTATGACCGCGCTAGAAACCGAAATACTAAAAAACTTGGAAAACGCCCTATAAGTAAAACCAAAATAACTTTAACAAAAACGTCTCTTTTTAGTGCTTTGAGCTACTTACCAAAACGCCAAAACACATGTAAAACACCCTTCATGCAAAAAGAGTGTATTTCTATTAATAACGTGTATTTGGAGTGTTTTTTTCAGATTGTTAAGTAGAAAAATGCCAAAAATGCGTGGAAAGTATTCTATATAGGTAAAGAAGATAATACGAGTATTTGAGCTTCTCAGGTACCAAAACGCTAAAATGCATGAATATCATTCTTTATTAAGAGAAAAAAAAAAAAACACTAGAAAAGAGGTACATTTTTAATGTATTTCACATTGTTAGGTACTAAAACGCCAAAAAACATAGAAAACATCCTATATGGAGAAAGAAAAGGAGATTTCCAGAAACGTGTCTTTCGAGTGTTTGAGAGCGTGCTAGAAAACGAAACGCTAAAAAGGATGGAAAGCCCCCTAGAGGGAGAAAACAAAAGATCCTTAACAAAAAGGTCTCTTTTCAGTGTTTTGAGCTACTTACGTAAGAAAATGCCAAAACACATGTATCTCTGTATGGATAACAAGCTAAATATCAAATGCAATTATTTTGAATGTTTTTGAGGATGTTACAAAAATGCCAAAATGCTTCAAACTACTTCACATGTGGAAAAAAAAAAAAAAATACGAGAAACATCTATTATGAGGGTTTTTGGGCTTATTAGTTACCAAAACAATAAAATGCTTTAATACCACTGTATATGGAGAAACAGAAAAAAAAAAAACATTAACAAAACGTGTATTTTACGTGTATTTTACATTGTTAGTGTCGTGTGAGTGTTTTTTTGAGCTACTTGCGTACTAAAACGCTAAAACACCTTTTATATAGAAACAGAATAACATTATAAAGAAAAAGATGTTTTGATTTTTTTTAGAGTTTGTTAGGTAGACTAATGCCAAAACGCAAGCAAAAATAGTACTCATTATGCAGAAACTGTAGATTTTTTAAGTGTATTTCACTTTGTACTACCAAAACGCCAAACTGAATGCAAAACACTGTATATGGGGAAAAGAAACAAGATTTCTAGAAACGTGTCTTTTTAGTATTTATGAGCGCGCTAGGTACTAAAATGCTAAAAAGCATGAAAAGAACACCATATGGGAAAAAAAAAAAAAAAACATTACCAAAGGCATCTACTTTCAGTGTTTTTGAGCTACTTCCGTGCCAAAACGCTAAAATGCCTGCAAAACACACTTATGGGAAAATATCATAACTTTACCAAAATTTACCATATTGTTTAGATATACCTATTTGCTTTTGGTCTCCTATGAAAATCAATTATTTTCTCTCTCTGAGCACAACTTTATATATGGAGAAACAGAACAACATTGCCAAATACGTGTATTCTCAATTTTTTGTTTTGTTTACATCGTTAGGTACCAAAACGCCAAAATGCACGCACTCCCCTAAATAGGAAAACAAAACATTACAAAAAAGAAAAAAAATCTTTTAAATGTATTTGTGCATGATAGAACACTAAAAAAAAACATGGAAAGCAATATTGTATAGAAAAACAACAACAATACCAAGAATGTGTCTTTTGAGGTTCTTTGAGCTACCTACGTACTAAATCGCTAAAATTTATGAGAAACACCCTTTATGGAGAAGCAGAGTAATGTTACCAAATGTTGAATGTTTTTGAGCTTGTTATGTACAAAAACGCCAAAATGCATGATAAATAACCTATATGGGGAAACGAAAAGATTGTTCTCGTGCTATACATGATAGAGAGGTGGCCCACAAAAGGTACTTAAGCCTTCCATCACCAGAATCTCATGCACTTTATATTTCTGCCCGGAACCATGCCAAGTCTGTTCTCCGACTAGCCAAAAACTGCTTCATTAACAGAAAATGTCAAAACCTTTCAAGATCTAACTCCCCTCGTGATTTCTGGCATCTAGCCAAAAATATCTCCAATAACTTTGCTTCTTCTTCTTTCCCTCCTCTATTTCAACCAGATGGCACCACTGCTACCACATCTATTTCTAAAGCTAACTTCATCACTCATACCTTTCCAAAAAACTCTACTTTGGACGATTCTGGGCTTGTTCCTCCCTCTCCTACACCCTCTGACTACTTCATGCCACGTATTAAAATTCTTCGCAATGATGTTTCCCATGCCCTCGCTGGCCTAAACCCTCTGAAGGCTTATGGACCTGATGGGGTCCCTCCTATTGTTCTCCGAATCTGTGCCTCCGTGCTTGCACCTTGCCTAGTCAAACTCTTTCAGCTCTGTCTGTCAACATCTACCTTTTCTATTTATTGGAAGCTTGCCTACATTCAACTTGTTCCTAAAAAGGATGACCCTTCTAATCCCTCAAACTACCGTCCTATTGCTTTAATTTCCTGCCTATCTAAAGTTTTGAATCTATCCTCAACAGGAAGATTCTTAAACATCTATCACTTCATAACCTTCTATCTGATCGCCAGTATGGGTTCCGTCAAGGCCGCTCTACTGGTGATCTTCTGGCTTTCCTTACTGAGTTTTGGTCATCCTCTTTTAAAGATTTTGGTGAAACTTTTGCTGTTGCCTTGGACATATCAAAAGCTTTTGATAGAGTCTTGCACAAAGCTTTGATTTCCAAACTACCCTCCTACGGTTTCTATCCTTCTCTCTGTAACTTCATCTCAAGTTTCCTTTCTGACCGTTCTATTGCTGCTGTGGTAGACGGTCACTGTTATTCTCCTAAATCTATTAACAGTGGTGTTCCTCAGGGTTCTGTCCTGTCACCCACTCTCTTCTTATTATTCATTAATGATCTTCTAAACCAAAGTTCTTGTCCTATCCACTCTTACGCTGATGATACCACCCTGCACTTTTCCACGTCTTTTCATAGACGTCCAACCCTTCAGGAGGTAAACATATCACTCAAGGAAGCCACAGAACGCTTCTAAAATTCAAGATTGGAGCAGAGCAAACTTGGTATTGTTCAATGCCTCAAAAACTCAATTCCTCCATCTATCAACTCAACACAACCTTCCAGACAAATATCCCCTTTTCTTCAATGACGCTCAACTTTCCCCCTCTTCTATATCCTCGGTCTGTCCTTTACTTATAATCTGAACTGGAAACTTCACATCTCATTTCTAGCTAAAACAGCTTCTATGAAGTTAGGTGTTCTGAGACGTCTCCGCCAGTTTTTCTCACCCCCCCAGCTGTTAACTATGTACAAGGGCCTTATTCGTCCATGTATGGAGTATGCTTCACATGTCTGGGCGGGTTCCACTCATACTGCTCTTCTAGACAGGGTGGAATCAAAAGCTTTTCTTCTCATCAACTCCTTTCCTCTAACTGACTGTCTTCAGCCTCTCTCTCACCGCCGCAATGTTGCATATCTAGCTGTCTTCTACTGCTATTTTCATGCTAACTGCTCCTCTGATCTTGCTAACTGCATGCCTCCCCTCCTTCCGCGGCCTCGCTGCACAAGACTTTCTTCTTTCTCTCACCCCTATTCTGTCCACCTCTCTGACGCAAGAGTTAACCAGTATTCTCAATCATTCATTCCTTTCTCTGGTAAACTCTGGAACTTCCTGCCTGCTTCTGTATTTCCACCTTTCTATGACTTGAATTCTTTCAAAAGGGTGGTTTCAAGACAGTTTTTCATCAATTTTTGACCACTGCTTTGACCATTTTGTGGGACTGGCATTTCAGTGGGCATTATTTTTTTTATTGGATTTTTTGTTGCCCTTGACCAGTGTCCTTCCTACATGAAAAAAAAAAAAAACGTGTACAATGAGAGTTCCTGAGCTTCTTAGGTACCAAAACAATAAAACATTAAAAAAAAAAAAACACTTTATATAAAGAAACAAAACAACATTACCAAAAAAAGTGAGTTTTTTAGTGTTTTCGCCTTATGTTCAAAAACACGAAAATGCATGCAAAGCATGTGATTTGAAAATAAGAAAAATAAAAAAAACAACAACGTTACCAAAAACGCGTATTGTTTGAGCTCGTTAGATACAAAAACTCCTAAATGCATGCAAATCTTTCTATATAAGGAAACAAAGAGATTTTTTTGAAACACGTGTGTAATAAGTGTTTTTGAGCTGCTTAGCTAACGAAACGGAAAATTGCGTGAATAGCAGTCTATATGGAGAAACATAAGAACATTACCCAAAACGTGTACTTTCAGTATTTTCACATTGTTACGTACAAAAACGCAGAAAATGTTAGAAAATCACTCCATAGGGGGAAACGCAACATTACCAAAAATGTGTGTTTTAAATGCTTTTGATCGTGTTAGGTACCAAAATGCTAAAAATCATGTGAAATAAAATGATACTTCCAGAAACGGGTATTTTTTTACTTTTTGAGCCTCTTAGGTATCAGAACTCAAAAACCCATGAATAGCACTCTATATGTAAACAACAATTCCAAAAAAAACAGAATAACATTACCAAAAATGTATATTTTGAGTAATTTTGAGCTTGTTAGAAAGAAAAACGGCAAACTGCATGCAAAATACCCTATATGGTGAAACAAAACTTAATTACCAGAAATGTGAACTTATGTAACAAAAACGCTAAAACGCGTAAATAGCACACTGAACATTATTAAAAACGTGTGTATCGAGTGATTTTGTCATTGTAAGGCACCAAAACCCCAAAATGCATAAAAAAGAAGTTCTTTCTATAGGGAAACAGAATGACATTACCAGAAACATGCCTTTTCACTGATTTCATCGTTTTAGGCACCAAAACGCTATAAAACATGGAAATCACCCTATATGGAATTACAAAGCAACATTAGCAAAAACATGTTTTTAGTGTCTTAAGTTTCTTTATTATCAAAACGTTAAAACGCTTTTAAAACACCTTTTATGAACATTACTAAAAATGTGTATTTTGAGACTTTTTCACATATCTTGGTACCGAAACACGAAAATACATGCAAATCTCTCTATATGAGGAAACGGTATTCCATTACCTGAAACGTGTCTTTTATTGTTTGAGCGTTTTAGGCACCAAAAGTCTAAAATGCATAGAAAGCACCTTATATTGGAATACAATACAACATTAACAAAAACAAATATTTTGTGTGTTTTTTAGCATCTTACGTACCAAAACCAAAGAACGCATACAAAACACCCATTGTAGAGAAACAAAATAACATAAAATAAAGTGTACTATGAGTGTTTTTGAGCTTGTTAGGAACAAAAGCAGCAAAATGCAGGCAAAGTACACTATATAATGGAACAAAACGATATTATCGAATATTATGAATATTATGAATATTATTGACCTTTTTAGTTAACAAAACGCTAAAACGCGCGAATAGCGCTCTAACAATGTATCAGTACGAAAAATATTTGTTTTGAGTGCTATTCACATTCCTACACAGGAAAACGCCAAAAATGCATGCAAATTATGGAATAACGAAAAAAAATATTACAAAAAACGTTTATTGTAAGTGTTTTTCAGCTTTTGAGTTATCCACATTGCTATGTAGGAATACGCCAAAATGCATGCAAAGTATGGAATAACGAAAAGACATTACATGAAACGTTTATTGTAAGTGTTTTTCAGCTTTGTGGTAACAAAACGCAAAACACGCTTTAATAGCACTCTGTATAGAGAAACGGAAATTACCATAAACGTGTATATTCTGTTTTTTTCTTTAATTGTTAGGTACCAAACTGACGAAATGCATGTAAAGCAGCATATATTGGGAAAATAAAAGATATTTCCCCCCCACCCAAAAAAAAAAAACGCGTTTTGAGTGTTTCTTTGCAAGAAATGTCTTTTTCATTGTTCTTGAGTTACACACTTACCAAAAGGGTAAAACAAATGAAAAGAGCTCTTTATGTAGAAACAAAATAAAATCACGAAAAAAAAAATATATATATATATATATATATATATATATATATATATATATATATATATATATATATATATATATATATATATATATATATATATATATATATATATATATATATATATATATATATATATATTTTTTTTTTTTTTTTTTTTTTTTTTTTTTTTTTTTTTGAGCTTGTTACGTAAAAAAAAACACCCAAATGCATGCTAAGTACTCCATATCGGGATATAAAAGACATTAGGAGAAACGAGTATTATGAAAATTTCTGAGCTTCTAAGGTACCATAACGCTTAAACGCATAAATAGCACTCTATATCGAGAAACAGAACAACATTACGATAAACGTATATTTTGAGTGTTTTATTCATATTTTAGGTACCAATGTTCCAATACGCATGAAAAAGCTTTTTATTATGGGAAAGTTTTTTTTTGGAGTATTAGGCACCAAAACGCTAAAAAAAAAGCATGGAAATCACCGTATATAGGGATAAAAAAAAATAATAATAATATGAAAACCGTGCACTTTGAGTGTTATTGACTTTTTTACGTACCAAAACGCTAAAAACTCATGCAAAACACATTTTATGGATAAAGAAAAAGAAAACATTATCAAAACAAGTATTTTGACTGCTATTGAGCTTGTTACGTATAAAAACGCCGAAAATGCATACAAAGTACATTATATATGGAAAAAAAAAGTACATTAAGAGGGAGGTGTATTATGAGAGGTTTTGAGCTTCTGAGGTACCAAAACACTAAAACGCATGCAAAACTCCTTTTAAGAAGAATAAGAATGATATTAAGAAATAAATGTATTATGCCTGTTTTCTAGCTTGTAATTTACAAAAAATGCAAAAATGAATGCAAAATAGCTTATATGGAGAAACGTAAAGACATAACGAGATAAGTGTATTATTAGTGTTTTCGAACTTCTTAGGTACCAAAATGAAAAAACACGTTAACAGCATTCTGTGTGGAGAAACAGATCATTACCAAAAACGTGCATTTTGAATGTCTTTAACATTGTTAGATATGAAAACGCCAAAATGCATGTGGAAACAAGATGGCATTATAAGAAATGTATATTTATATTTTTATTTATTTATTTATTTATTTATTTATTTATTTATTTATTGCATGCTAGACAGCAAACTCTGAAAAGCATAAAACGCATCGTATATGAGAATAAAAACAACATCAACAAAAATGTGTGTTTTGAGTGTTTTTTTTTTAGCTTACGTACCAAAACATAACCAAAAAAACAAATATTTAGAGTGTTATTGAACTTGTTACATACAGAAAAAACAAAATGCATGTAAACTACCCTATATAGGGAACCGAAAGGACATTATGAAATTTTTTTTTTCTTGAGAATCTTTAAGTACTAAAACGCAAAAAAGCATGAATATTGCTGTTTATTGACAAAGAGAACATTACAAAAAGCATGCATTTTAAGTGTATTTCACATTGTTAGGTAACGAAAAGACAAAATGCATGGAAAGCATTATATGAGGAGAGAGAGAGAGAGAAAAAAAAATCCAGAATCATATCTTTTTAAGTGATTCTGAGCCTGTTAGGTAAGAGAATGCTAAAAAGCATGGAAATCACCCTATATGAGAAAAGAATATATTACGGTAAATGTGTCTTTTTAGTATTTTTTAACTACTTACGTACAAAAATGCTAAAATGCATGCAAAATATGCAATGGATTTATAAAGTTAAGTACTCTATGTAGTAAAACAAAAAGACATTACGAGAACCAAAATGCGAAAACGCGTTAATACCACTGTATATAGAGAAACAGAACAACATTACAAAAAAGAAGTATTCTGAAAAAAAAAAAAAATGAGCATGCAAAAATACATGGAAAGTATCCTATATTGGAAACAAAAAGACACTGGAAGAAACGTGTATTGTGAGTGTTCTTGAGCTTCTTACACACCAATACACTAAAACGTATGAATAGCAGTCTATACGAAAAAAAAAAAAACATTTTTTAAAACGTTTTTGTTGTTTTTTTTCTTTTTTTCTCACACCTTTAGTAGCTATAACGCCAATCAGCATGCAAAGCATGATAGGCATGAAAATGCAAAAAATCATGGGAAGCATTCTATATGGGAAAAGAAAAGATTACCAAAAACGTGTTTTTTTTTAGTGCTCTTTAGCTATTTGCATACCAAAAACACAAAAACGCCTGTAAAACATTCTTTATACAGAAAAGGAATGACAATGCCAAAAAACAAGTATTTTGAGTATCTTTTATCTTTTTACTTAAAGAAAACGCCAAAATACATAGAACATACACAATATGAAGAAAAGTCATAACGAGAAACGTGTATTATGAGAGTTCTTGAGGTTCTTAGGTGCCAAAACGCTTTAACGCATGAATAACACACCACATGGAGAAACAGAACAACATAACGAAAAATGTGTGTTTTCAGTAGTTTTCACATTGTTAGATACCAAAGCGCAAAATGCTTCTAAAGCATTTTGCTTTATGGGGGAACATATGGGAAACAAAACGACATTACCAGAAATGTTTTCTTCATTGTTTTTGAGAGCGTGAGGCACAAAAAAAAAAAAAAAAAAAAGTAAATAAAAAAATATAATTTAGCTTGTATAGGAAAACAAAACATAAAAAAATAATATTTTTAGTGTTTTACAACTTCCTACGTACCAAAACGATAAAACGCATGCAAAACACACTTTATGCAAAAAAAAAACAGTGCCAAAAACAAGAATTTAGAGTGTTTTGAGTTTTTTTACGTAGAAAAAATACCAATATGCATGCAGTGAAATGACATGACGAGAAACGTGAATTATATGTATTTTTTAAACTTTTTAGGTATGAAAACGAAAAATGATTAGCACTTTATGTCGAAAAACTGAGCAACATTACAAAAACGTGTATTTTGAGTGTATTTCACATTCTGACGTACCAAAAGGAAAAATCCTTGCAAAGCACACTATATGTAGAAAGGAAAGGAAATTTCCAGAAACATGTATTTTCAGTGTTTAAGAGCATGATATGCACCAAAACGTTAAAAAAGCATGGAAATCGATCTATATGGGAATACAAAAAAACATTAAGAAAAACGGTTTTTTTTATGTTTTTGAACAGCATACGTACCAAAACAATAAAACACTTGCAAAATGCCCTTTATGGAAAAATAAGATAACATTATAAAAAAAAAGTTAGTGTTTTTCAGTTTTTTACGTACAAAAACGCAAAAATGTATGGAAAATATGTTATATGGGGAAAGAAAAGAACATTACGAGGAAAGTGTATTATGTGAGATTTTTTAGCTTAGGTTCGAAACAGAACATTACCAAAAACATGAATTTTGAATGTATTTCACTTTGTTAGGTACCAAAACGCCAAAATGATGAAAAGCACCCTATAATGGGAAAGGAAAATAGATTTTCAGAAAAAGGTGTATTTTGAGTGCTTAAGAACGTGCTTGGCACCAAAATAATAAAAAGCATGAAAAACACTCTGTGTGAAAACTCTATGGGAAAACAAAACATTATCAAAAACGTCTCTTTGCAGTATTTTGAGTTAGTTACGTAACAAAACGATAAAACGCAAGCATAACACTCTATACGGAAAAGAGAAAAAATAAAAAGTATTTTGAGAGTATCTGAGCATGTTAAGTAAAAAAAAAAAAAACACTAAAATGCATGGAAAGTACCCTATATTAGAAAACGGAAATATATTACGTGAAACATGTAATATTAGTTTTCTTAGTTACAAAAAGATTTAAACGCATGAATAGCATTATAAATGGAGAGACAGAAAAAAAAAAAAAAACATTACCAAAAACGTGTGTTTTGAATATATTTCACATTGTTAGTTACAATAACGCCAAAATACATTTAAAGCACCCTATATTGTGAAAATAAATATTTCTAGTAACATGTCTTTTGAGTGTTTATGAGCGTGTTAGGCACCAAAACGCTAAAAAGCATGCAAAACACCCTATATGGGAAAAGAAAAAAGGGTCTTTTAAGTGTTTTTAAGCAACTTACCTACCAAAACACTAAAACGCATGTAAAACACCCTTCTTGGAGAAACACAATAGCATTACAAGATAAAAAAAAGTGTAAAATTATGAGTGTACTTAAGTATATATATATATATATATATATATATATATATATATATATATATATATATATATATATATATATATATATATATATATATATATATATATATATATATATATATATATATATATATATATATATATATATATATATATATATATATATATATATATATATATATATATATATATATATATATATATATATATATATATATATATATATATATATATATATATATATATATATATATATATATATATATACGTAAAAAAAAAAAAAACGATAAAATGCATGTAAAGTATCCTACATGGAAAACGAAATATAGCAAGGAACATGCATTACACGTGTTTTTCAATATCTTAGGTATCAAAACGCTAAAACACGTGAAACAGAACAATCTTGCAAAAAATGTCTGTTTCAAGTGTTTTTTTAGAATAGTTATGTACCAAAACCCCAAAATGAATGTAAAACACTATATGGGGAAATGAAAGGAGATGACGAGAAATGTGTATTGTGAGTGTTTTTTGGGCTTCTTAAGTACCAAAAGTCTAAGATGCGTCAATACCACTTTATAAGGAGGAACAAAACATTGCCAAAAACGTTTTTTTTTTTTTTTCATTCTTACGTATCAAAGCAACGAAATGCATGAAAAGCTCTCTATATGGGGTAACAAAACGATATTTCTTGAAACATGTCTTCTTACTGTTTTTGAGGCTGTTAGGTACCAAAACATTAAAATGCACGGAAAGCAATATTGGACTATAAAAACACTTAACGAAAAGCGTGTCTTTTGAGTGTTTTTCAGTTTCTTTCATAGCAAAACACTAAAATGTTCTTTCTGCAGAAACAGATTAACATTACCAATAGTATGCATTTCGAGTGTTTTTGAGCTTGGGTAGAGAAACAGGAAAATGTATGCAAAGTACCTTAATTGGTGAAAAAAAAAAAAAATATTAACGGAAACGTGGATTATATGAGTTTTTGACATTCTCAGGTAACAAAATGCTAAAATGCGTGAATGGCACTCCATATGTAGAAACTGATCAACATTACCAAAAACGTATTTTGAGTATTTTTTACAATGATAGGTACCAAAACGCCTAAATCCATACAACGCATATCACATGAGGAAACGAAAGGACATAAACAGAAAGGTGTCTTTTCAGTGTTTTTAGTGTTTTAGGCACCAAAACGCCAAAATTCATACAATGTACCCGTATTGGGATATAAAACAGCAATACGAAAAATATGTCTTGAGTGTTTCGTGTTTTTTTTTTTTTTTTAAGGTTCTTATGCATTACGTTATGCATTACGCTTAAAAAAAAAAAACATGCGATTTTTGTTTTATTGAGAAACAAAATAACACTACTAAAAACGTGTATTTTCAATATTTTGAGTATGTTAGGTAAAAGAAAATTAATTGAAAGTTTAAAAAATTCATTTAAATTAATTTAAATTATGAAACGATATTAGAAGAAACGTGTATTATCAGTGTCCCTTAGTTTCTTAAGTTCCAAAACACTTAAACGCGTTTTAAACACTTAAATACCACTTTTTTTTTTATGAAGAAAAAGAAAAACAGCATTACCAAAAATGTCTGTTTTGATATCTTTTTCCATTGTTAGGTACCAAAAGGCCAAAATGCATGCAAAATGCCCTATATGGGGAAAGGAAAGGACATTACGAGAAATGTGTATTATGAGTGATTTTCAGATTCTTAGGTACCAACTCTAAAACGCGAGAATAGCGCTCTATGTGGAGAAACAGAACATTACTAAAAATGTTTACTTTAAGTGTTTTTCACTTTGTTAGGTTCCAAAACGTCAAAATGCATGCAAGGAACTCTATTTGGTGAAACGAAATATGACAAGAGACATGTCGTTTGTGTGTTTTTAGCGTGTTAGGCAGCAAAACGTTAAAAAGCATAAAAAACGATCCTATATGGGAACACAAAACTGCTATATAGAATGAACTCTATATAGCACAAAACGCTAAAACACATAAATAACACTCTATATATGAAAACAGAATAAGATTACCAAAAGCGTGGATTTTCAGAGTATTTCACAGTGTTAGGTATCAAAACTGCAAAATGCATGCAAAGCACTCTCTACACGAAAAAGAAACGACATTTCCAGAAACGTGTCTTTTGAGTGTGCATGATCGTGTTAGGTACCATCACGCTAAAGAGCAGGTAAAGCAACCTATATGGGAAAACAGAACATTATCAAAAACGTGTATTTTGAGAGTTTTGAGGCTTTTAACTAACGAAACACTAAAACGGACGAAAATACACAGTTCATGCAGAATCACATTAACTTTACCGAAAACGTTTGAGTGTTTTTTGAGATTGATACATACAAAAACGGAAAAATACATGGAAATGAAAGAACATTGCGAGAAACATATATAATATGGGTTTTATAGCTTTTTAGGTCTTAGGTACCAAAACGCTAAAACGTATGAAGAGCATTTTATAACATTGTTTGGAACCAAAACGTGAAAATGCATGAAAAGCACGCTATATCGGGAAAGTAAACGAGGTTTCAAGAAACGTCTATTTTTTGGTGTTTCTAAGTGTGCTAGGCACCAAAACGATTGAAAGCATAAAAAAAAGCACCTCTGTGGGAAAACAAAACATTACCAAAAACTCCTCTTTCACTGTATTAAATCTAGTTACGTACCAAAATACTAAAACGCATGCAATGGAAAACCAGAACAACATTATAAAAAATACGTATTTTGAGTGTATTTCACATTATTAGGTATCAAAATACCAAAATCCATGGAAAATAAATAATATTTACAGATTCATGTTTTTTTTCTGAGTATGGAAAGCATGGAAAGCCCTATATATCGAAAAACAAAACATTATAAAAAACGTTGTCTTTTTAGTGTTTTTGAGCGTGTTAGACACCCAAACGCTTAAAAGAATGGAAATAACCTTATAAGGGTTATTTCCCTATAATAGTTTAATTTCACCAAAAACGTGTGTTTTGAGTGTTTTGAGCTTGTTACGTAGAAAAATAATAAAATGCATGCAAAGTTTTCTATATAAGGAAAAGAAAAGACATTACGAGAGACGTGTATTTTAAGAGTTTTTGAGCTACTTAAGTACCATCTTGCTAAAACGCACGAATAGCTCTCTAAATGAAGAAACAAAACATTACCAAAATAATGTATTTTGAATGTTTTCATTTTACTAGGTATCAAAACGCCAAAATGTATGCAGAGCTATCTATATAGTCAAATGAAACAAAATTCCCAGAAATGTGTCTTTTGATTGTTTTTTTAGCATGTTAGGCACTAAAACGCTAAAAAGCCTGGAAATCACCCTATTAAGAAAAATGCGTCTGTTAAGTGTTTTGAACTTTTTGCATACGAAAAAAGGAAAATCCATGGAAAACACCATTTACAAAAGAAACAGAATAACATTACCAAAAATGAGTTTTTTTTTTTTTTTTTGGAGTGCTTTTGAGCTTCTTATGTAGAAGATCGAGAAAATGCATGCTAAGTACGTTTAATGGGGAGTCGAAAAGACATTACGAGAAACGTTTATAATGATTGTTTTTTAAGCTTCTTAGATACCAAAACGCAAAAACAAATTAATACCACTCTATATGGAAAAACAACAACATAAAAAAATCTGTTTCGAGTGTTTTCATATTGTTAAAAACCAATTCGTCAAAATATTTACAAAGATCACTATATGGACAAACGAATCGACATTACTAGAAACGTGTCTTTTGAGTGTTTTTTTAAGCGTATGAAGCACCAAAACGCTAAAAGACATAAATGACGGTATATGGGAATACAAAATATTACAAAAAACGTGTCTTTTGAGTGTTTTTGAACTTCTTATGTACCAAAAGGCTAAAAACGCATGCAAAACCTCATTTATCAAGAAACAGAATATTGTTACCAAAAATAAGTATTTTAAGTATTTTTTATCTCGTTATCAAGAAAAGCCCAAATGCATTTAAAGTATCCTAAATGGGAAACGAAAAGACATAACGAGAAACGTCTTATGAGCGTTTTTGAGCTTCTTAGTTTCCAAATTGTGAAAAGGCGCTGAAAGCACTGTATATAGAGGAACAGTACAATATTACTATAAAGTGTATTTTGCGTGTTTTTAACATTGCTGGGTACCAAAACGCCATAATGTATTCAAATGCACTTATACATGTATGGGGAATTGTTTTTCACACTGGTAGACACCAAAACGCTAAAATGAATGGAAAGCAACCTATTTGTGGAAAGGAAACGACAAGTCGTTTGTTTTTTTCTGAGAGTGTTACCCATCAAAAAATCACGGAATGCACTTTATATGGAAAACAAAACATTACCAAAAAACGTCTCTTTTTAGCTTTTTTGAGCTACTTACGTATCAAAACTAGATTCCTAGAAACGTGCCTTATGCTTATGAATATCCTAGTCACAAAAACTCTAGAAAAGTATAGAAAGCACCCTATATGAGGCGCTGCGGGCCACAAGTACGTAAGCGCAAAAATTAACTTTCGAGATAAACGCGCTCAAAGTTTAACACTGATAATGCACCTAAGATTATTCTAAATATGTGTGTATTATACATCAATAGAAAGGTCTTGAGAAGTTCTATTTAGTTGTGTAGGTTTTGGTGGAAAATGTGAAAATTTTCGGAATATTACGAAAAAAAAAATTTTCGCTACCCCCGAACCATAATTTTTTTTCTCTGTAACAGTGGTTCTAAGTATTTAAATTAAGAGTACCTATTATAATAAGGAATCTATGAAAGTTTCATGAGGATCGCTGTAAAACTAAATTTTTTATGAATATTTTCCTAGCGTTGAATTCACCGATGTTCCAATACTCGGTGAAGATGGAACGTACAGCTTCTTCTCCCAGCTTGTCAAAGCAGCTCTTAGGACAGCCACAGGGGTCACGAACACGACGTGCAGCCATCACTTTCCCGGTGCTTCGACTGATGTATTCCTTGCCACTGTTCTTCCTCGCCTTCGCTACATTCTTCTTCCACTCAGCTTCGTTCTTCTTCCTCTTCAGGGACACCTCCTCCCCTGCAGCTTCAGGACGAACATCAGCAACAGGGTTGGTGGTAGAGGTGCTTGCAGAAGCCATCGTAGCGTTGCAAAACGGCAAAAAGTGCGGGAATAACTTGCGTAGGTGTGAGCGTGGCAGTGTTAAAAGTCCAGAGTGAGTACTAGTCCTCTCCTACCCAGCTGTGAGCGTCGCCATGGTAACTGCGCTGTGATTGGCTGCCGCGAGGCGTGGGTGTGACGTCACGCTCTAGCGCGCTGCTGATTGGGCCGGCCGCGTCTGACAGCCCGCGCTACTTACGGACCTGTGGCTCGCAGAAACAGTGGTATCTCGCTATGTTTTTCTGCACAATTTCGCTCGACTTCCAACCTTCGTATAAGGGGTAGGAAGGTCGAAATTGATTTGGCCGACCTTACCACACGACTTTTACACCCTTCCTCTGTACCGAGCAAGCTATAACTCGATTTCTCCAAATTTTACCTTACGCACTTCTGGCCCGCAGCGCCTCATATGGGAAAACCAAACAACATTAACAAAAACGTCTCTTTTTAGCGTTTTTGAGCGTCTTGCGTATCAAAACACTAAAATGCATGGAAAACACCTTTTACGGAGAAATAGAATAACTTTACCAGAAACAAGTATTTTCAGTATTTTTGTATTTTTTTTTTTTTTTACGTAGAAAATACAAAATGTTTGCAAAGTATCATATAAGGGGAAACGAAAAGACATTACGAGGAAAGTGTATTTTAGTGTTTTTAACTTGTTACGTAAGAAGAATTTATATTCAAACACGATAATACGTATGGAAAACGCCACTTATTGAAAAAAACACAATGACTCTACGAAAATCGTGTTTTTAACTTGTTACGTAAGAAAACTGGGTTATTAAGCTATTTATGTACCAAAACGATAATACGTATGGAAAACGTTATTTATTGAAAGCATTGACTACAAAAATCGTGTATTTTACGTGTTTTTAAGCCAAATTGCATGGAAAGTACCTCATTTAGAGAAACAAAAAAAGCATTATGAGAAACGTGTATCATGAGTGTTTTTGACCTTATGTAACAAAACGCTGAAACGAGCGAATTGCAATCTATATGGAGAAACATAAATTTGTTTTGAGTGTTTTTTTTTTCACATTTTTAAATACCAAAACGCCAAAATGCACGTAAAGTACCCACTAATGAAAAATGAAAAGACAGGAATATATCTTTAGGATTATGTGTTTATGAGATTGTTAGCCACCAAAACGTTAAAATACATAGAAAGCTCCCAATACGGGAAAAAAAAATCAGTATTACCAAAAACGTGTCTTATGAGAGTTTTTCAGCTACATAAAGTACCAAAACGGTAAAACGTATGCAAAACGCATTTTTTTTTTTTTTTGAAGAATCAGAATAACATTACTAAAATCAAATATTTTGAGTATTTTTTAGCTTATTACGTAGAAAAACGTCAAAATGAATGAAAAGCACCCTATATGAAGAAATGAAAAAAAACACTACGAGGAACGTGTATTATGAGTGTTTTGAGCTTCTTAGGTACCAAAAAAAAAAAAAAGCATGAATAGCACTCTATACGGAAAAACAGAACAATATTACTAAAAAGAGTATTTTGAAGGTATTTCACACGCAAAAATCCATAAAAAAAAAAGCAAACATTCAATATGGGGAAAGGAAACAATTCCAGAAATGTGTGTTTTGAGTACTGATGTGCGTATTAGATAATAAAACACTTAAAAGCAAAAAAATCACCGTCTATAACAACACAAGACAACATTACCAAAATTTTGTCTTTTGACCTATTTCCAAAAAGCTTAAAAAATCCAAAACGCCCTTTATGGAAAAATACAAGAACATTACAAGAAACAAGCATTTTTTTTTTTTATCTTTGTCGTAAAAAACGCCAAAATCCAAGGGGAGTAATCTATACGGGGAAACGAAGGAACATTACGATAAGCGTGTATTATAAGAGTTTCTGAGCTTCTTAGGTATCATAATGCTAAAACGCATGAATAGCACTTTATATAGAGAAACAGAATAATATTACCAAAAATGTGTATGTGTTAGGCATGGGTAAAGGAAACGAGATTTCTAAAAAAATATCTTTTATGAGTTTATGAGCGTGTTAGGCACCAAAACGCAAAAAAAATATGGAAACCATCGTATATGGGAATACAAAATAACATTACAAAAAACGTGTCTTTTGAGTGTTTTCAGCTACTTAGGTACCAAAACGCTAAAAAAAAAAATATATATAAAAAATGAAAACACTCTTTTATTACCAAAAAACAAATATTGTGAGTGTTTTTCAGTTTATTACCTACATAAACGCCAACATATATGGAAAGTACTTTATATGAGGAAATGAAAAGACATTACTAGAAATGATTGCTATAAGAATTTTTAAGATTCTTAGGTACCACATTGGAAAAACGTATGAATAGTACTCTATATGGAGAAAGAGAAAATATTACGAAAAAAGTTTATTTTCACACTGTTAGGTACCCAATCGCCAAAATGTACGCAAAACATTTGTATATGAGGAAAGGAAACGATATTTCCCGAAACGTGTTTCTGAAGTGTTTATGAGCGGGCTAGGCACAAATTAAAAAAGCATGGAAAGCTCCCTATATAGGAAAACAAAGCAACATTACCAAAAACCTATCTTTTCATTTTTTTTTTGAGCTACATAAGTACCAAAACGCTGAAACGCTTCCAGAAAAATTCTTCATGGAAAAACAGTATAACTATCCCAAAAACGAGTATTTTGAATGTTTTTAGCTTGTTATGTAGAACAATGCAAAACTGCACGCAAAGTACTCTGTGTGGGGAAACGAAAGGACATTACGAGAAAAGTGTTTTACATGAGATATTACATTTCTACGTACCATAATACTAAAATGCATGACAAGCACTCTATATGCACAAACAACAATACAACGATACTAAAACGCCAAAATGCGTGAAACAAACGACTTTATCAGAAATGTGTCTTTTGAGTATTTATCACCGTGTCATGTTGCCCAAAATGTCTGTCAGCTGCAGGTTGAGGTCTCCCGTTAACCAAAATAAATGAATAAAAGGAAAAGGAAATAAATAAATATAAATAAATATAGAAAATAAAGTAATAGAAAGGTAAATGAGTAAATAGATCAAAATAAATAAATAAATAAATAAACGATGCCGGTGCCGATAACGATGCGATTTTCACGATAACGAAGCGGATTTCACGATAACGATGCAGTTTTCACGATAACGATGCAGTTTTCAATAAGACGCGGGAATCAATTTAAACGAAGCGAGTTTCATAATAACGATGCGGTTTTCACGATAACGAAGCAATTTTCACGATAACAACGCGGGAATCACATTAAACGAAGCGAGTTTCACGATAACGATGCGATTTTCACGATAACGAAGCGAGTTTCACGATAACGACGCGGGAATCACATTAAACGAAGCGAATTTCACGATGACGACGCAGGAATCACATTAAACGAAGCGAGTTTTACGATGACGACGCGGGAATCGCATTAAACGAAGCAAGTTTTCACGAAGTGTGGGGACAGTGGCGCTGCAACCCTCCAGCCCCTCACACTGAACAATAGGTCATTAGAAAGACAATTTTGACAAACTCACCAGTCACTGCCATGGAAGGCGCACTCTTCTCCCCAAAAGAGGTCCCTCGCATGGCAGTGTCTGGGGCTTGATGGAGGCCAATTTACTCCTTTGTAGTTAGGTCCTGAACGCTAATTTTGATGAACTACTACACATAATTCACCAGACACTGTCACGGAAGGAGGAGCCCGTATCTCCCCATCAGGGCTTCAGTGGTGGCAGTATCTGGTGGTTGGTGCGTAGTGTTAACGATGGCCTCTTGTTGAGTGTGAGGGGCTGGAAGTGGACGATCATATCTTAATAAGGAGGTAAAGGAGGAGAGGGACTTGCTGCCCGATCCCCGCCCTGGGCCCCGGGTGGAACCAGACAGCCACCCTCCCCTCCAGAACGCTCCCCCTGTCCTCCACGGGCCGGAACGAATTTTGGATGGTAAGTTTCCGAATCGAGATTGAATTTTGCGATGAATATTAAATCGTCGTCAGTACATGAGAAGTGGTGTTGGTTGACGCGAGAGAGAAAATTGGTTCATCAGTGAGGCAAAACGAGGTTGTACCTTTGAGTGCCATGCGTATCAATGTGTCTCTCATAATAGCAATGATTTATTTAGGGCAATGACTTCAGCTTGCCTACAGTGCGCATTTGAGGCGAGTTAGAAATAAATAAATCTTGGACGATATTTTATGTGATTTTTATATACAGTCTATATACATAACACTACTGATAACATGTTGGAATTGACAGGAACCAGGACAACCACCTGGCCCGGTATCACTCTCTCTCTCTCTCTCTCTCTCTCTCTCTCTCTCTCTCTCTCTCTCTCTCTCTCTCTCTCTCTCTCTCTCTCTCTCTCTCTCTCTCTCTTTCTCTCTCTCTCTCTCTCTCTTTCTCTCTCTCTCTCTCTCTCTCTCTCTCTTTGTCTGTCTCTCTCTGGCTTTCATTTTTTACCTACCTCCTTCCTTCCTCCCTCTTCCTTCCCTCCCTTCCTTTCTTAATTTATATCCTCATTCACATATCTCTAGTACTTCCTCCCTCCCTTCCCCCATTCTTCCTTTATTATGCATGAGATCCCTTCCTTCTTTCACTTTGCTTCCTCTCCTCCTCCCTCACTCAAAGAAGGAAATCTCACATCTCCAACTTCCTTCCCCTTTTTTTTCTTTCCTCTTTACTCCAAACAAGCGGATTTGAAACCTCCTTTCTCTCTCTCTCTCTCTCTCTCCCTCTCTCTCTCTCTCTCTCTCTCTCTCTCTCTCTCTCTCTCTCTCTCTCTCTCTCTCTCTCTCTGTCTCTCTCTCTCTCTCTCTCTCTCTCTCTCTCTCTCTCTCTCTCTCTCTCTCTCTCTCTCTCTCTCTCTCTCTCTCTCTCTCTCCTTCCCACCACCACCCTTCCTTCTTTCCCTACTTCCTTTCCTTCACTATTCCCATCCAACATACAAGCGAATTCTCTCTTCTTCCTCTTGGTTTGAGATTTCTGTCAAACTTTTAAAAGGCTATGTTCTTCACCTTCCTTCCTTCCTTCCTTCGCTCCTACCTTCCTTCCTTCCTTTGTTGCTTCCTTCCTTCTTTTATTCGCTTACTTTAATCCTTTACATACTCTTTCTTCCTTCTGTCACTCATTTTCTTACATTCACTTGGTCTTTCTTCCTTCAATCCTTACTTTCCTTCATTTCTTACTTTCTCGCGTGTTACTTTTTTAACTACCACTCGCTCTTCTTTCCTTTCTTCTTTTCTTCGTTTCTTCCTTTTTCGTATTTTTAACTCACTCGCTCTTCTCTCCTTCCTTAATTCACTTGTATTTTTTAAAACTCTCTCTCTCTCTCTCTCTCTCTCTCTCTCTCTCTCTCTCTCTCTCTCTCTCTCTCTCTCTCTCTCTCTCTCTCTCTCTCTCTCTCTCTCTCTCTCTCTCTCTCTCTCTCTCTCTCTCTCTCTCTCTCTCTCCTTGCTTGCTGTGATGTTAATACTTATTAAGTTAATCAAACGTGAGCCTTCACCGCTCCAGATTGCCAGCGTGAGGGAGAAAAAACGAGGGAACAATTACACTAGATGAAGAATTGTATGAGAAAAAGGATAATAATTTGGGTGATCCAAGTTATGAAGATGACATCAAGGAAAGTTATTTTTATTATTATTATTATTAACATTATTATTATCATTATTATCATTATTATTATTATTATTATTATTATTATTAATATTATTATTATTATTATTATTATTATTATTATTATTATTATTATTATTATTATTATTATTATTATTATTATCATTATTATTATTATTATATTTTCATTATTTTTTTTTTTTTATATGGTTTACTATATTTCTGCTTCCGGTGCTCAGGTGACATTAGGGAGCCAGGTGTGCATGGAGTGAGTTTTGGAGTGAATGAAAATTAAGGTCCTGATAATTTCAAGTGACATAAATCTAAAATAAGGGATCATTATTATTATTATTTTTTTTTTTTTTTAAGAATATAAAAAAAACATAAGAAGTAAGGGAAGCTCTACATTGAGAAACAGATCAACATTACCAGAAAATGTGTATTTTGAGTGATTTTCACATCAGTAAGTACCAAAACGACGAAATTCATGCCCTATATGGGGAAAGAACGAAAAATCCCAGAAACGTGTTTTGTGAGTTTTTTTTTTTTTTTTTTATAGTGTGAGCCATAAAAACGTAAAAATAAATCATAGAAATCACCTTATATGGGAATACAAAGAAAAAAAAAGAAAAATTTGTCTTTTGAGTGTTTTTGAGGCTATCAGAAAGCTAAAGCACATACAAAACACTCTTTATGGAAAAACATATTAACATTACCAATGACAAGTATTTGGAGTTTTTCAGCTTGTTACGTACAAAAGCGACAAAATGCATGCTAAGTACTATATATGCGGAAAAAGAAAAGAAATAAAGAGAAACGTGTATTATAGTTGTTTATGAACTTCATAGGTTCCGAAACGCTAAAATGCAGGAATAGCATTATATATGTATTTCGATAACAAAAAAAAAAAAAAAACGTGAAATTTTGTGTGTATTTCACACGCCAAAATGCATGCAAAGTATCCTATATGGAAAAAAGGAAACGACATTTCCAGTAAGGTGTCTTTAGAGTGTATATGAACGTGTTAGGTACCAAAACGCTAGAAAGCATTGAAAACACCCTATATGCGAGAGGAAAATATTACAAAAAACGTCTCTTTTAAGTGTTTTGATCTACTAACCAAAACCAAAAACACATGCAAAAACGCTTTGTGGAAAAACAAAATATCCTAACCAAAAGCAACTATTAGAAGTGTGGTTGAGCTTGCTACGTAAAACGAAGTCAAAATGCATGCAAAGTGTATTATGAGCGTTTTTGAGCTTCTTAACTACCAAAATTCGAAAAAAACTTTAATAACACTCTATAATGAGAAATAGATTACCAAAAAAACGTGTAATTTGAGGCTTTAGCTCATTCTTAGGCATCAAAACTCGAAAATGCATAGGAAGTCCCTTACATGAAGAAACGAAACAACATTCCAAGAAAAAAAGTATTTCGAGTGTTTTTGTGCAGGCTAGGCGCCAAAGCTTTAAGAAGCACGGAAAGCACTTTATATAGGAATAGAAAACAAAATGTTCAAAGATGTGTCTTTTGAGTGTTTTCAGTTTCTTATGTACCAGAACCCTGTATGGAGAAACAGGATAATATTACCAAAAAAAAAAAGAAAAAAAAACATTTTGAATGTTTTTGAGCTTCTTACGTTGAAAAATACCAAAAAAAAAGCATGAAAAGGGGAAAACGAAAAGACTTTCCAAGAAGCGTGTATTGTGAGTGTTTTTGAGATTCCTCGGTACCAACACATGAGAACACATAAATAGCACTCAATGTGGGGAAAAAAAAAAACAGAAAACTACCAAAAATGTGTATTTTAGTGTATTTCACATTTATAGATAACAAAACGCAAAAATGCATGCCGATCACCCTATATGTAAAAAATAAATAACATTTACATAAAGGTGTGTTTTGAGTATTTATTATCGTTTTAGGAAGAGAAACGTACAAAAACGTCAAAATGGATGCAAACTACTTAATAAGGGATACGAAAAGACACTACAAGAAACGTTTATTATGAATGTTTTTGAGCTTCTTAATTATGAAAACGCTTAAAACGCATGAATAGTACTCTATATCAAGAAACAGAGAGAAAAAAAAAACGTGTAATTTCAGTGTATTTCACATTCTTAGATGCCATATCGTGAAAATACATATAATTTACCCTATATGGCGAAACAAAAAGTGATTAAGAAAATCGCGCATTATGAGTGTTTTTGAGTTTCTTAGGTAGAAAAACGCTAAAACATATGAATCTAGTTACGCACAAAAAAAACATGGAAAAAAAAACCCTAAAATTAAAACGAAACAATATTACCAATATTGTGTTTGGATTTACTTACGTAATAAAACGCCGAAACCCATACAAAAAAAAAATAAATAAATAAAAAAAATAAAATAAAAATAAAAATAAATAGATAAAATAAATAAATAAATAAAAATAAATACTGAGAAACAGTATACCTTTACCAAAAACCGTGTATTTTAAGATTTTTTGAGTTTGTTATATAAAAAAAAAAAGCAACATTACCAAAAACATATCTCTGAAGTGTTTAGGACCTTCTCAAGTCCAAAAAAGAGCTAAAAGGCATGCACAGCTTTCTTATTGAGAAAAAGAATAACATCACCGAATACATGTCTTTTGAATGTCTTTTGGAGCGGGTTCGGCACAAAAGCACAAAAAGGATGAAAAACACTCTATAGCTATATATATATATATATATATATATATATATATATATATATATATATATATATATATATATATATATATATATATATATATATATATATATATATACATATATATATATTACCTAGACACGTTGTCTTTTTTATATGCTTACGTACCAAAACGCTTAAAATAAAATAAAATAAATAAATAAATAAAATAAAAAAAACAAAATAACTTTACCAAAAACGTGTATTTTTAGTGTTTATGAGCTTTTTACGTAAAAAAAAAAAAAACACTAAAATATAAAGTACACCACATCGGAAAAGAAAAGAACATTACGCAAGACGTGTATTTTGATTTTTTTTTTTGTTGTTTTTCTTTCGAGCTTCTTAGGGAACAAAACGCTTAAACGCATAAATAGCTCTCTATTTGGAGAAACAGAACAACATTACAAAAATTGTGTATTTTGAGTGTTTTTCACAGAAAACAAAACGCCAAAATACATGTAAAGCGCTCTCTATGGTGAAATAAAACGACATTACAGGAAACATATCTTATGAGTGTTAGACAACATAACGCTAAAAATCATAGAAAGGACTCGATATGGAAAAAAACAAAACATCATTACCAAAACTGTTCCTTTTCAGTGTTTTGAGGTACCTATGAAAAAGCTTAAAACATGGAAAATCCCCTTGATCGTGACACAGAGTAACATTACCAAAATTAAATATGAAATGATTGTTTTTGAGCTTCTTACATTGCCAAAATGCATGTATAGTATACTATATAGGTAACCAAAAGGACCTAACGAGAAACGCGTATTTGGAGTGTTTTCGAGCTTGTTAGGTAACAAAACGCGAAAACGCGTTTAAATAGAACTCTATATAGACAAACAGAACAACATTGTCAAAAACTTGTATTTTGAGTGTTTTTTACATTGTTAGGTACCAAAACGGTAAAATTCAAGCTAATCACCCTATATAGGAAAACAATGTGAAATTACCAGAAGCGTGTCTTTTTAGTTTTTTTTTTTTTTTTTTTTGCGTTTTAGGCACCAAAACGCTAAAATACATGGAGAGCACCCTATTTTCAATAAAAAAAAACAGCTTGGTTTACCAAAAAAGGTTTCGTCTGAGTGTTTGATTGTCTGACGTACCATATCGCTAAAATTCATGCAAAACACCCGTTATGGAGAAACTGAATAATATTACCAAAAATGTATATTATGAGTGTTTTTTTTTTTTAGCTTATTAGGTACAAAAACGGCAAAATGCACGAAATATAACCTATATGGTGAAACATAACAAGATTATGAATGTTATTGAAGTCCTTATTTGAAAAAAAAAAACGCTCAATAGCACTCTATATGAAGAAAAAGAATAACACCATCAAAAACGTATTATGAATGTTATTCATATCATTATGTACGAAAACGCTTAAATTCATGCAAAATATCCTCGATTTAACAACGGAAAGACATTACGAGAAAAGTGTGTTATGAATGGTTTTCAGCTTCTTAATGTCCAAAACTCAGAAACTCTTTAGGAACATTATATATGGGGAAACAGATCAACATTACGAAAAACGTGTATTTTGAGTCTTTTTTTGTATTGTTAGGTACCAAACATCCATAATGTATTCAGTTCACCGTATATAGGGGAAAAAAATTACATTTCCACATACATGGTTTTGGAGTGTTTATGAGGATTTTGTACACCAAAATGCTAAAAAGCATAACCCTATAATTATACGAATACCAAAGAACATTACGAAAAACGTGTCTTTTGAGTGTTTTGAGCTTCTTACGTACCAAAATTCTAAAACACAAGCAAAACACCCTTAATAGAGAAAGAATAACATTTCCAAAAACTAGTATTTTTAGTGTTTTGAGCATGTTACGGATAAAAACGATGCAATTTATTAAAAATTCCCTATACCGGGTAATGAAAGAACATTACTTGAAATGGATATTATAAATGTTCCTTATGTACCAAAACGCTAAAACCCATGAAAAACACTCTCTATGGAAAAAAATAAATAAATAAATAAATATATATATATATATATATATATATATATATATATATATATATATATATATATATATATATATATATATATATATATATATATATATATATATATATATATATATATATATATATATATATATATATATATATATATATATATATATATATATATATATATATATATATATATATATATATATATATATATATATATATATATATATATATATATATATATATATATATATATATATATATATATATATATATATATATATATATATATATATATATATATATATATATATATATATATATATATATATATATATATATATATATATATATATATATATATATATATATACATATATATATATATATATATATATTTATGTAGGAAGGATACTGGCCAAGGGCAACAAGAAAATAATAAAAAAAAAATGCCCACTGAAATGCCAGTCCCATAAAGGGGTCAAGGCACTGGTCAAAAATTGGTGGATAAGTGTCTTGAAACCTCCCTCTTGAAGGAAGTCAAGTCATAGGAAGGTGGAAATACAGAAGCAGGCAGGGAGTTCCAGAGTTTACCAGAGAAAGGGATGAATGATTGAGAATACTGGTTAACTCTTGCGTTAGAGAAGTGGACAGAATAGGGGTGAGAGAAAGAAGAAACTCTTGTGCAGCGAGGCTGCGGAAGGAGGGGAGGCATGCAGTTAGCAAGATCAAAAGAGTAGTTAGCATGAAAATTGCGGTAGAAGACAGCTAGATATGCAACATTTCGGCGGTGGGAGAGAGCCTGAAAACAGTCAGTTAGAGGAGAGGAGTTCATGAGACGAAAAGCTTTTGATTCCACCCTGTCTAGAAGAGCAGTATGAGTGGAACCCCCCCCAGACATGTGAAGCATACTCCATACATGGACGGATAAGGCTTTTGTACAGAGTTAGCAGCTGGGGGGGTGAGAAAAACTGGCGGAGACGTCTCAGAACACCTAACTTCATAGAAGCTATTTTAGCTAGAGATGAGATGTGAAGTTTCCAGTTCAGATTATAAGTAAAGGACAGACCGAGGATGTTCAGTGTAGAAGAGGGGGACAGCTGAGTGTCATTGAAGAAGAGGGGATAGTTATCTGGAAGGTTGTGTCGAGTTGATAGATGGAGGAATTGAGTTTTTGAGGCATTGAACAATACCAAGTTTGTTCTGCCCCAATCAGAAATGTTAGAAAGATCAGAAGTCAGGCTAGAAGTAGGCTAGTTCACCAGGATGGTCAGTGAAGGGAGAGGAAAGCCAAAGCTGGTGGTGAACATTGAAATTTCCAAGAATGGAGATCTCTGCAAAAGGGAAGAGGGTCAGAATGTGGTCCACTTTGGAAGTTAAGTAGTCAAAGAATTTCTTATAGTCAGAGGAGTTAGGAGAGAGATATACAGCACAGATAAATTTAGTATGAGAATGACTCTGTAGTCGTAGCCAGATGGTGGAAAACTCGGAAGATTCAAGAGCGTGGGCACGAGAGCAGGTTAAGTCATAAACATAAACGCAGCATCCAGCTTTGGATCGAAAATGAGGATAGAGAAAGTAGGAGGGAACAGAAAAGGGGCTACTGTCAGTTGCCTCAGACACCTGAGTTTCAGTGAGGAAAAGAAGATGAGGTTTAGAAGAGGAGAGGTGGTGTTCTACAGATTGAAAATTAGATCTTAGACCGCGAATGTTGCAGAAGATAATGAAGAAAAAGTTGAGGGGGTTGTCAAGACACTTAGGGTCGTCGACAGAAAGGCAGTCCGACCTGGGGACATTTATGGTCCCCTCCCCAGATGGGGACTCCGAGGCTGGTGTAGGAGTCGCCATGATTTTAAAATTTTTGAGTGAAGGATGTGTGTTTTATTAGGTGCTTGTAGTTTTGTGTGGAGGAAGAGAGTTGTCTTTAGAGGGCAGGCTGTGACTGCCCCCTTGTGTTGTGAGACACAAAGGGAAACGTTCAGTGAGATCACAGCTGGGTTTAATGATAAGTTCACAGCACATAATCGAAAACGTTAATTTTAAGAGTTTTTAACATTCTTAGATATCAAAATGCACCCTCTATGCACCATTTATGGAGAATTGAAACTTATTTTTCAGAAATATATCTTTTGAGTGTCTTCTGGTTCGTGGAAAGTTCGAAAGCTCTAAAAGGCTTGGAAAACACCCTATATGGGGGAAAAAATAATATCACCAAAAACGTATCTTTTGAGTTTTTAGCCATTTACGGACAGAAACGCATGCAAAACTTTAATAAAAACGTGTATTTTCAGTGTTTATGAGCGAGTTACGTACAAGACCCCCAAAAGAACATTATGAGAGACGTGTATTTTGAGTATTTCATAGCTTCTTAGGCACCTAAACGCTATAACGTATAAATAGTATTAAGTGGAGAAACAGAACATTTAAAGAATATCGGTTTTGAGTGATTTTCACATCGTTAGATAAGAAAACGCCAAAATGCATTCATTGCACCCTCTATGGTTAAATGAAACAATATTAAAGGAAACGTATCTTATAATTATTTTTATGCCTGTTAGACAACAAAAAGCGAAAAAGTATGGAAAGCACGTTATTCTGGAAAACAAAATTTCATAAAACACGTTGCTTTTCAGTGTTTTTGAGGTACTTTCCTACTAAATCGCTAAAAATGATCCTATATCCTATATGGGAAAAGGAAAGAACATTACGAGAAACGTGTATAAAGAGTATTTTTGAGCTTCTTAGGTTCCAAAACGCGAGAATGCGTTGAATAACACTCTATTTGGAAAATTAGAACAGCATTATGAAAAATCGTGTATCTTGAATGTTTATATATATATATATATATATATATATATATATATATATATATATATATATATATATATATATATATATATATATATATATATATATATATATATATATATATATATATATATATATATATATATATATATATATATATATATATATATATATATATATATATATATATATATATTTATATAGGTACTAAACTGCCAAAATACATACAAAGCACTCTATGTAAGGAAACGAGGCGACATTACAAGAAACGTGTTTATTTCATTATTTTCTTAAACGCTTTATCCACCAAAACAATATAAATGCTTGGAAAGTACAATATTTTGGACTACAAAACATTACCAAAAAGGTGTTTTTGAGCTTCTTACGTACGAAAACGTTAAAATATACAAAACACTCATTATGGAGAAACATAATCATATTACCAAAAATGTGTATTATATGTAATTTTGAGCTTGTTAGGTAGAGAAACGGCAAAATGCAAGCAATGCACTCTTATGGTGAAACATAACAATATTACCATACAAAAGTATTATAGCAAAAACGCTCAATAGTAATATGTAGAACAATATTACTAAAAACGTGTGTTATGAGTGTTGTTCATATTGTTATGTACGAAAACACGTAAATTCATGCAATATATTCTATATTGAATAATGAAAAGACATTGCAAGAAAAGTGTATTATGAGTGTTTTTCCAGCTTCTTAGTGTCGAAAACGCAAAAAGTCTTCAATAGCATTACATATGGAGAAACAAAAGATTACCAAAAACATTTTTTTTTTTTTTTTTTTTGCATTGGTAGGTACCACACATCAAAAAAATGCATGTAATTCACCGTTTATGGGTAAAAGAAATGACATTTCCAGATACATGTTTTTTTGAAGTGTTTATAAGCATGTTCAGCACCAAAACGCTAAAATGCATGGAAATCACCATATATGGGAATACCAAATAGTATTACAAAAAACGTATATTGAGTGTTTCAGCTTCTTACTTACCAAAACTCTAAAACGCATGGAAAATTTTTATAGAGAAAGAAAAATATTATGAAAAAAACAAGGATTTTGAGTATTTTTGAGTTTGTTACGTATAAAAACGACAAAATGCATGGAAATTACCTCATAAGGGGTACCGAAAGAATATCATGAGAAATGAGTATTATGAGTGCTTCTCATCGTCCTGCATACCAAACCTCTTAGAATAGAATAATATATGGAAAAAAGAACAACATTTTGAAAAACTTGTAATATTTTTCACATTCTTATATTCCAGAATGCCAAAATGCATGCTAAGCACCCTCTATTGTGATTTAAAACTCCATTTCCAGGAATTTGTCTTGTTAGTGTCATTTGATGAGTGTTAGCCACGATAACACTAAAACGCATAAAAACCCCTTATATGGGGAAAAAATTACAATATTACCAAAAACTCGTCTTGTCAGTTTTTTTTTTCAGCTATTTACATGTGAAAACGCAAAACAGCATGCAAAAATAATATAGAGAAACACAATATCTTAAAAGGAAAAAAAAACTTGTATTTTCAATGTTTTTGTGCTTGTTATGTACAAAACCGCATATATTTATTAAGTACGCAACAACGGCAAATAAAAGAACATTACGAGAGACGTGTATTTTGAGTATTTTTGAGCTTCATAATTACCTAACGCTAAAATGCATGAATAGCACTCTATATAGAGAAACAGATTACAAAAATTTTGATGTTTGTATGTTTTCACAGTTAGACACCAAAACACCAAAATGCATAAAAATGAACCTCTTCTGTGAAATTAAACGACTTTTAGTAACATTTGTATGTACGAAAACGCGAAAATTCATGCAAAGTATCTTATATGTAATAACGAAAAGGCATTACAAAGAAATTGTATCATGAGTGCTTTTGAGCTTCTTAGGTTCCAAAACGCAAAACCACTTCAATGTGAAGTAACAGAACATTACCAAAAAAAGTGCATTTTGAGCGTTTTTTGCTTTATCATGTATCAAACTTGTCAAAATACACGTAAAGCTTCCTATATGGGAAAATTAAACATTTCCAGAAACAGCTCTTTAGAATGTTTACCAGCATGTTCTGCAGCAAAACGCTAAAATGCATGGAAATCACACTGTATGGGATTACCAAATAACATTACAAAAAATGTATTCTTTGAGTGTTTTTATATTCTTACGTACCAAAAAGCTAACGTTCTTTTGAGTGTTTTTAGGCTTCTTAATTAACAAAACCCTAAAACGTATACAAAATCCCCCTTTTATTGGAACACAGAGTAACATTATCAAAAACAATATTTGTGTTGTCACTATGTTACGTACATAAACTACAAAATGCATGGAAAATGCATCGGGAAACTAAAGAACATTACGAGAGACGTGTATATTTAGTGTTTTTTTATCTTCTTAGGTACCAAAACGCGAGAATGAAACACTCGATATTGAGAAACAGAATAACAATACAAAAAATGAAACGAGAAAAATGGGAAAACGAATGAACATTGGAAAAAAAAAAAGTGTTTTAGGAGTGTTTCTTAGGTTCCAAAAAGCTAAAAATCGTTGAATAGCACTCCATTTGGAAAAACAACAATATTACCCAAAAAACATGTATTTTCAGTGTTTTTTACACTTAATTACCAAAACGCCAAAATCCATGGAATATGCACTATATGGGAAAAGGAAAATACATTAATAGAAACGTATTTCTTTAGCATTTTTCTGCATATTAGACAACAAAATTCTAAAAAGCTTTAAAAAAGCCAAAATTTGAATTTTTTTTTATTTACATATGTACGAAAATGTTAAAACGCACGCGAAACACACTATATTGAAACGAAAAAAAAATATTACCAAAAACAAACATTTTCAGTGTTTTTTGTGCTTGTTACGTACATAAACGCCAAAATGCATGCAAAAGAACCTCTATGGGGAGAAAAAAAGTCATTACAAGAAACGTGTTTTAAGAATAATTTTGAGCTTATCATGTACGAAAACACTAAAACGCATGAACAACACTACCAAAAAACATGCATTTTTTTTAGTGTATTTCACAGTTAGGTACCAAAAAATGAAAATGTATATGTACCTTATATGGGGAAAGGAAACGATATTGCAAGAAATGTGTTTGTTATGTGATTATGGACATGTTAGGCACCAAAACGCTAGAAAGCATAGAAAGTGCCCTATATGGAAAACAATACATCATTATCAATTACTTCTCTTTTCGGTGTTTTTAAGCTACTTACGTAGCAAAAACTCCTTTATGGAGAAACAGTAAAACTTTACCAAAAATGTGAATTTTCTGAGTTTTTGAGGTTACGTACAAAAATGCATGGAAAGTACTCTATATAGGGAAAAAGAAAAAAAAACACTAAAAGAAACGTGTATTATGAGAGTTATTAAGCTTCTTAGGTACCAAAGCGTTAAAAGGCATAAATAGCTCTCTGTATGGCGAAACAAAACTTCTTTACCAAAGACGTGTATTTTTTAGTTTATTTTTTTTCACGTTGTTAGGTACCAAACACTAAAATGCATGCAGAGCCACCAATATGGGGGAAACGAAACGACATTAACAGAAATGTCTTTTGAGAGTTTTTCAGCGTCTTAGGCACCATAAACGTTAAAAAGCATAGATATCATATTGTATAGAAGAATAAAACATTAACAAAAATGAGTTTTTGGAATGTTTTTGAACCACTTATGTACCAAAACGCTAAAACGCATGCAAAACTCCTTTTATAGAGAAAAAAAAAGAAAAACTAAAACAAAATCCAAAACAAGTATTCTGAATGTTTTTTTTTCACTTTGTTAGGTACCAAAACGCCGAAAATCATAAAAAAATAAATAAATAAAAAAATAAAAATAAATAAAAAGCTTTTATTGTGAAAGAAAACGATATTCCCAGAAACATTACTTTTGAGTGTCTATGACCGCGTTAGAAACCAAAATACTAAAAAGCTTAGAAAACGCCTTATAAGCAAAACCAAAACAACTTAACAAAAACGTCTCTTTTTAGTGCTTTGAGCTACTTACCAAAACGCCAAAACACATGTAAAACACCCTTCATGAAAAAAGAGTATATTTCTATTAAAAACGTGTATTTGAAGTGTTTTTTCAGATTGTTAAGTAGAAAAATGCCAAAAATGCGTGGAAAGTATTCTATATAGGGAAAGAAGATATTACGAGTATTTGAGCTTCTCAGGTACCAAAACGCTAAAATGCATGGATATCATTTTGTATTGAGAAACAAAAACACTAGAAAAGAGGTACATTTTTAATGTATTTCACATTGTTAGGTACTAAATAGCCAAAAAGCATAGAAAACATCCTATATGGAGAAAGAGAAGGAGATTTCCAGAAACGTGTCTTTCGAGTGTTTGAGAGCGTGCTAGGAAACGAAACGCTAAAAAGGATGGAAAGCCCCCTATAGGGGGAAAACAAAAGATCCTTAACAAAAAATTTTCTTTCCAGTGTTTTGAGCTACTTACGTAAGAAAATGCCAAAACATATGTATCTCTGTATGGATAACAAGCTAAATATCAAATACACGTAATTTGAATGTTTTTGAGGATGTTACAAAAATGCCAAAATGCTTCAAACTACTTCAAATGTGGATACAAACAAAAAAAAAATACGAGAAACATCTATTATGAGTGTTTTTGAACTTATTAGTTACCAAAAAAATAAAATGTATTAATACCACTGTATATGGAAAAACAAAATAAAACATAAAAAAAACGTGTATTTTACGTGTATTTTACATTGTTAGTGTCGTGTGAGTGTTTTTTGAGCTACTTGCGTACTAAAATGCTAAAACGCATACAAAACACCTTTTAAATAGAAACAGAATAACATTATAAAGAAAAAGATGTTTTGAGTTTTTTAGAGTTTGTTAGGTAGACTAATGCCAAAAGGCATGCAAAAATAGCACTCATTATGGAGAAACTGTAGAACTTTTAAGTGTATTTCACTTTGTACTACCAAAACGCCAAACTGAAGGCAAAACGCTGTATATGGGGAAAAGAAACAAGATTTCCAGAAACGTGTCTTTTTAGTATTTATGAGCGCGCTAGGTACTAAAACGCTAAAAAGCATGAAAAGAACACCATATGGGGAAAAAAATAACATTACCAAAAGCTTCTACTTTCGGTGTTTTTGAGCTACTTCCGTGCCAAAACGCTAAAATGCCTGCAAAACACACTTATGGGAAAATATCATAACTTTACCAAAAACGTGTAGTTTGAGTGTTTTCGGCTTCTTAGAAAATTCCTTACATGGGGGAACGAAAGAACATTACGTGAAAGGTTTGTTATAGGTGCTTTTGAGCTTCTTAGGTACCTACCGAAACGTTAACTCGCATGAATTTCACCCGCTGCAAGACGTGTAAGTTTTTTTTTTTTTTTTCCTATATTGCTCAGATATACCTATTTACTTTTGGTCTCTTATGAAAATCAATTGTTTTCTCTCTCTCAGCACAACTTTATATATGGAGAAACAGAACAACATTACCAAATACGTGCATTCTTAATTTTTTTTACATCGTTAGGTACCAAAACGCCAAAATGCACACACTCCTCTAAATAGGAAAACAAAATATCAAAAAAAAGAATAAATAAATAAATAAAATCTTTTAAATGTATTTGTGCGTGTTAGAACGCTAAAAAAAAAAAAAACATGAAAAAGCAATATTGTATAGAAAAACAGAACAACAATACCAAGAAAGTGTCTTTTGAGGTTTTTTGAGCTACCTACGTACTAAATCGCAAAAATTTATGAAAAACACCCTTTATGGAGAAGCAGAGTAATATTACCAATAAACAAGTATTTTGAGTGTTTTTGAGCTTGTTATGTACAAAAACGCCAAAATGCATGATAAATAACCTATATGGGGAAACGAAAGGATATTACGATAAATGTGTAGTATTAGTGTTTTTGAGTTTCTTAAGTACCAAAACAAAAAAATGCATGAACAACTCTTTATATGGAAAAACCATATCATAACCAAAAATATTTATTTTGAGTGTATTTCATATTGTTAAGTAAGAACAATTTATCGAAACGACATTTCAATAAACGTGTATATTGAGTGTTTATGAAAGTGTTAGGCACCAAAACGCTGAAAAGAATTTGAAGTAACCTATATGGAAAAACCAAACAGCATTATCAAAAACGTCTTTTTTCAATGTTTTACGCAATTTACATATCAAATCGCTAAAACGCAGTCAAAACTCCCTTTATAAAAGAAACAGTACAACTTTATAAAAACGTGAATTTTCAGATTTTTGACCTTGTTACGGAGAAAAATACTATAATGCATGGAAAGTATTCGGAAACGAAAAGTCATTAAAAAAAACATATAGTATGAGGGTTTTTGAGATTCTTAGGTACCAAAACGATAAAACACACAATAATAAGAAACTATATGGAGAAACAATACATTACTAAAAAACAAATAATTCGATTAAAAAATTTTTTTTTAGATTGTTACTTACAAAAACGCCAAAATGCATCCAAAGAACCTTATATGGAGACATGAAAAGACATTACTAGAAACGTGTACCTATTATGAATGTTGTTGAGGTATGAAAAAGCTAAAAACGCATTAATAAAACTTTTTTATAGAGAAAAAGAACATTACCAAAAAGCGTGTATTTTGAATGTATTTAACCTTGTAAGGTGCCATAACGCAAAATTGGATGGAAAAATCCCTATACGGAAAAAAAAAAGGAAATATATATACATAAATAAATAAATAAATAAATATATATATATACATATATATATATATATATATATATATATATATATATATATATATATATATATATATATATATATATATATATATATATATATATATATATATATATATATATATATATATATATATATATATATATATATATATATATATATATATATATATATATATATATATATATATATATATATATATATATATATATATATATATATATATATATATATATATATATATATATATATATATATATATATATATATATATATATATATATATATATATATATAATGCACGTAAACACGTAAAACACGTAAAAAACACTTTGTATAGAGAAACAGAACAACATTACCAAAAACATGAGTTTTTTAGTGTTTTCGCCTTATATTCAAAACACAAAAAATGCATGCAAAGCATGTGATTTGAAAAAAAAAAAAAAAAAAAAAACAGAACAACGTTTCTAAAAAAATCGAGTATTGTTTGAGCTCGTTAGATACTAAAACTCCTAAATGCATGCAAACCACTCTATATGGGAAAACAAAGGGATTTTTTTGAGACACGTGTGTAATAAATATTTTTGAGCTGCTTAGCTAACGAAACGGAAAATTGCGTGAATAGCAGTCTATATGGAGAAACATAAGAACATTACCCAAAACGTGTATTTTCAGTATTTTCACATTGTTACGTACAAAAAACGCAAAAATGTAGGAAAATCACTCCATAGTGGGAGTGGTTTTATTGTTTGAGCGTTTTAGGCACCAAAAGTCTAAAATGCATAGAAAGCACCCTATATTGGAATACAATACAACATTAACAAAAAAAGGTTCTTTTGTGTTTTTTTTAGCATCTTACATACCAAAACCATAGAACGCATACAAAACACCCATTGTAGAGAAACAAAATAACATAAAATAAAGTGTACTATGAGAGTTTTTGAGCTTGTTAGGAACAAAAGCAGCAAAATGCAGGCAAAGTACCCTATATAATGGAATAAAACCATATTACCAAAAGTCTATATTATTATTATTAATCTCCTTAGTTAAAAAAACGCTAAAACGCGTGAATAGCGCTCTAACAATGTATCAGTACCAAAAACATTTGTTTTGAGTGCTATTCACATTGCTACATAGGAAAATGCCAAAATGCATGCAAATTATGGAATAACGAAAAGATATTACAAAAAACGTTTATTGTAAGTGTTTTTCAGCTTTGTGGTAACAAAACGCAAAACACGCTTTAATAGCACTCTGTATAGAGAAACGTGTATATTCTGTATATTTGTTGTTTTTTTTTCACACCTTTACTAGCCATAACGCCAATCAGCATGCAAAGCATGATAGTCATGAAAATGGAAAAAAATCATGGGAAGCATTCTATATGGGAAAAGAAAAGATTACCAAAAACGTGTCTTTTTGAGTGTTCTTTAGCTACTTGCATACCAAAAACTCAAAAACGCCTGCAAAACAGTCTTTATACGGAAAGGGAATGACACTGCCAAAAAACAATTATTTTGAGGATTTATGATCTTTTTCCTATAAAAAAAACGCCAAAATACATAAAACATGCACAATATGAAGAAAAGTCGTAACGAGAAACTTGTATTATGAGTGTTCTTGAGGTTCTTAGATGCCAAAACGCATTAACACATGAATAACACACCACATGGAGAACCAGAACAACATTACGAAAAAAGTGTGTTTTCAGTAGTTTTCACATTGTTAGATACCAAAGCGCAAAATGCTTGTAAAGCTTTTTATATGAGCAAACAAAACGACATTACCAGAAACATTTTTCTTCATTCTTTTTGAGAGCGTGAGGCACAAAAAAGAAAAATAAATAAATTTAGCTTGCATAGGAAAACAAAACATTACAAAAAAAATTATTTTTAGTGTTTTACAACTTCTTACGTACCAAAACGATAAAACGCATGCAAAACACACTTTATGCAAAAAAGAAAAAAAAACAGTGCCCAAAACGAGAATTTTGAGTGTTTTGAGTTATATTACGTAGAAAAATACCAATATGCATGCAACGAAATGACATGACGAGAAACGTGAATTATATGTATTTTTAATTTTTTTTGGTATGAAAACGAAAAATGATTAGCACTTTATATTGAAAAACCGAGCAATATTACAAAAACGTGTATTTTGAGTGTATTTCACATTCTGACGTACCAAACGGAAAAATGCTTGCAAAGCACACTATATTCAGAAAAGAAAGGAAATTTCCAGAAACATGTATTTTCAGTGCTTAAGAGCATGCTATGCACCAAAACGTTAAAAAAGCATGGAAATCGACCTATATGGGAATACAAAAAACATTAAGAAAAACGTTTCTTTGAGTGTTTTTGAACAGCATACGAACCAAAACAATAAAACGATTGCAAAATAGCCTTAATGGAAAAAATCAAATAACATTATAAAAAAAAAAGGTTGAGTGTATTTCACTTTGTTACGTACAAAAACGCAAAAATGTATGGAAAATATCTTATATGGGGGAAAGAAAAGAACATTATGAGGAACGTGCATTATGGGAGATTTTTTAGCTTAGGTACCAAACAGAACATTACCAAAAACGTGAATTTTGAATGTATTTCACTTTGTTAGGTACCAAAACGCCAAAATGCATGAAAAGCACCCTATAATGGGAAAAGGAAAATAGATTTTCAGAGAAAGTGTATTTTGAGTGCTTAAGAACGTGCTTGGCACCAAAATAATAAAAAGCATGAAAAACACTCTGCGTGAAAACTCTATGGGAAAACAAAACATTATCAAAAACGTCTCTTTGCAGTATTTTGAGTTAGTTACGTAACAAAACGTTAAAACGCAAGCATAACACTCTATACGGAAAAGAGAAAAATAGAAAGTATTTTGAGAGTATCTGAGCATGTTAAGTAAAAAAAAAAAACACTAAAATGCATGGAAAGTACCCTGTATTAGAAAACGGAAATATATTACGTGAAACATGTAATATGGGTGCTCTTAGTTTTCTTAGTTACAAAAAGATTTAAACGCATGAATAGCATTCTAAATGGAGAGACAGAAAAAAAAAAACATTACCAAAAACGTGTGTTTTGAATATATTTAACATTGTTAGTTACAATGACGCCAAAATACATTTAAAGCACCCTATATTGTGAAAATAAATATTTCTAGTAACATGTCTTTTGAGTGTTTATGAGCGTGTAAGGCACCAAAACGCTAAAAAGCATGCAAAACACCCTATATGGGAAAAGAAAAAAAGGGTCTTTTAAGTGTTTTTAAGCAACTTACCTACCAAAACACTAAAACGCATGTAAAACACCCATCTTGGAGAAACCCAATAGCATTACAAGATATAAAAAGCATTATGAGTGTACTTAAGTATATATATATATATATATATATATATATATAAATATATATATATATATATATATATATATATATATATATATATATATATATATATATATATATATATATATATATATATATATATATATATATATATATATATATATATATATATATATATATATATATATATATATATATATATATATATATATATATATATATATATATATATATATATATATATATATATATATATATATATATATATATATATATATATACATATATACGTAAAAAAAAAAAACGATAAAATGCATGTAAAGTATCCTACATGGAAAACGAAATATAACAAGGAACATGCATTACACATGTTTTTCAATATCTTAGGTAACAAAACGCTAAAACACGTGAAACAGAACAATCTTGCAAAAAATGTCTGTTTCAAGTGTTTTTTAGAATAGTTATGTACCAAAACCCCAAAATGAATGTAAAACACTATATGGGGAAATGAAAGGAGATGACAAGAAATGTGTATTGTGAGTGTTTTTTGGGCATCTTAAGTACCAAAAGTCTAAGATGCGTCAATACCACTTTATAAGGAGGAACAAAACATTGCCAAAAACGTTTTTTTTTTTTTTTTCATTCTTACGTATCAAAGCAACGAAATGCATGAAAAGCTCTCTATATGGGGTAACAAAACGATATTTCTTGAAACATGTCTTCTTACTGTTTTTGAGGCTGTTAGGTACCAAAACATTAAAATGCACGGAAAGCAATATTGGACTACAAAAACACTTAACGAAAAGCGTGTCTTTTGAGTGTTTTTCAGTTTCTTTCATAGCAAAACACTAAAATGTTCTTTCTGCAGAAACAGATTAACATTACCAATAGTATGCATTTCGAGTGTTTTTGAGCTTGGGTAGAGAAACAGAAAAATGTATGCAAAGTACCTTAATTGGTGAAAAAGAAAAAAACAATATTAACGGAAACGTGGATTATATGAGTTTTTGACATTCTCAGGTAACAAAATGCTAAAATGCGTGAATGGCACTCCATATGTAGAAACTGATCAACATTACCAAAAACGTATTTTCAGTATTTTTTACAATGATAGGTACCAAAACACCTAAATCCATACAACGCATATCACATGAGGAAACGAAAGGACATAAACAGAAAGGTGTCTTTTCAGTTTTTTTAGTGTTTTAGGCACCAAAACGCCAAAATTCATACAATGTACCCGTATTGGGATATAAAACAGCAATACGAAAAATATGTCTTGAGTGTTTCGTGTTTTTTTTTTTTTAAGGTTCTTATGCATTACGTTATGTATTACGCTTAAAAAAAAAAACATGCGATTTTTGTTTTATTGAGAAACAAAATAACACTACTAAAAACGTGTATTTTCAATATTTTGAGTATGTTAGGTAAAAGAAAATTAATTGAAAGTTTAAAAATTTCATTTAAATTCATTTAAATTATGAAACGATATTAGAAGAAACGTGTATTATCAGTGTCTCTTAGTTTCTTAAGTTCCAAAACACTTAAACGCGTGAATACCACTTTTTTTTTTTTTTATGAAGAAAAAGAAAAACAGCATTACCAAAAATGTCTGTTTTGATATCTTTTTCCATTGTTAGGTACCAAAAGGCCAAAATGCATGCAAAATGCCCTATATAGGGAAAGGAAAGGACATTACAAGAAATGTGTATTATGAGTGATTTTCAGATTCTTAGGTACCAACTCTAAAACGCGAGATTAGCGCTCTATGTGGAGAAACAGAACATTACTAAAAATGTTTACTTTAAGTGTTTTTCACTTTGTTAGGTTCCAAAACGTCAAAATGCATGCAAGGAACTCTATATGGTGAAACGAAATATGAAAAGAGACATGTCGTTTGTGTGTTTTTAGCGTGTTAGGCAGCAAAACGTTAAAAAGCATAAAAAACGATCCTATATGGGAACACAAAACTGCTATATAGAATGAACTCTATATAGCACAAAACGCTAAAACACATAAATAACACTCTATATATGAAAACAGAATAAGATTACCAAAAGCGTGGATTTTCAGAGTATTTCACAGTGTTAGGTATCAAAACTGCAAAATGCATGCAAAGTACTCTCTACACGAAAAAGAAACGACATTTCCAGAAATGTGTCTTTTGAGTGTGCATGATCGTGTTAGGTACCATCACGCTAAAGAGCAGGTAAAGCAACCTATATGGGAAAACAGAACATTATCAAAAACGTGTATTTTGAGAGTTTTGAGGCTCTTAACTAACGAAACACTAAAACGGACGAAAATACACAGTTCATGCAGAATCACAATAACTTTACCAAAAACGTTTGAGTGTTTTTTGAGCTTGATACATACAAAAACGGAAAAATACATGGAAATGAAAGAACATTGCGAGAAACATATATAATATGGGTTTTATAGCTTTTTAGGTCTTAGGTACCAAAACGCTAAAACGTATGAAGAGCATTTTATAACATTGTTTGGAACCAAAACGTGAAAATGCATGAAAAGCACGCTATATCGGGAAAGTAAACGAGGTTTCAAGAAACGTTTATTTTTTGGTGTTTCTAAGTGTGCTAGGCACCAAAACGATTGAAAGCATAAAAAAAAAGCACCTCTCTGGGAAAACAAAACATTACCAAAAACTCCTCTTTCACTGTATTAAATCTAGTTACGTACCAAAATACTAAAACGCATGCAATGGAAAACCAGAACAACATTATAAAAAATACGTATTTTGAGTGTATTTCACATTATTAGGTATCAAAATGCCAAAATCCATGGAAAATAAATAATATTTACAGATTCATGTCTTTTTTCTGAGTATGGAAAGCATGGAAAGCCCTATATATCGGAAAACAAAACATTATAAAAAACGTTGTCTTTTTAGTGTTTTTGAGCGTGTTAGACACCCAAACGCTTAAAAGAATGGAAATAACCTTATAAGGGTTATTTCCCTATAATAGTTTAATTTCACCAAAAACGTGTGTTTTGAGTGTTTTGAGCTTGTTACGTAGAAAAATAATAAAATGCATGCAAAGTTTTCTATATAAGGAAAATAAAAGACATTACGAGAGACGTGTATTTTAAGAGTTTTTGAGCTACTTAAGTACCATCTTGCTAAAACGCACGAATAGCTCTCTAGATGAAGAAACAAAACATTACCAAAATAATGTATTTTGAATGTTTTCATTTTACTAGGTATCAAAACGCCAAAATGTATGCAGAGCTATCTATATAGTCAAATGAAACAAAATTCCCAGAAATGTGTCTTTTGATTGTTTTTTAGCATGTTAGGCACTAAAACGCTAAAAAGCCTGGAAATCACCCTATTAAGAAAAATGCATCTGTTAAGTGTTTTGAACTTTTTGCATACGAAAAAAGGAAAATCCATGGAAAACACCATTTACAAAAGAAACAGAATAACATTACCAAAAATAAGTTTTTTTTTTTTTTTTGGAGTGCTTTTGAGCTTCTTATGTAGAAGATCGAGAAAATGCACGCTAAGTACGTTTAATGGGGAGTCGAAAAGACATTACGAGAAACGTTTATAATGATTGTTTTTTAAGCTTCTTAGATACCAAAACGCAAAAACAAATTAATACCACTCTATATGGAAAAACAACAACATAAAAAAATCTGTTTCGAGTGTTTTCATATTGTTAAAAACCAATTCGTCAAAATATTTACAAAGATCACTATATGGACAAACGAATCAACATTACTAGAAACGTGTCTTTTGAGTGTTTTTTTTAAGCGTATGAAGCACCAAAACGCTAAAAGACATAAATGACGGTATATGGGAATACAAAATATTACAAAAAACGTGTCTTTTGAGTGTTTTTGAACTTCTTATGTACCAAAAGGCTAAAAATGCATGCAAAACCTCATTTATCAAGAAATAGAATATTGTTACCAAAAATAAGTATTTTAAGTATTTTTTATCTCGTTATCAAGAAAAGCCCAAATGCATTTAAAGTATCCTAAATGGGAAACGAAAAGACATAACGAGAAACGTCTTATGAGCGTTTTTGAGCTTCTTAGTTTCCAAATTGTGAAAAGGCGCTGAAAGCACTGTATATAGAGGAACAGTACAATATTATTATAAAGTGTATTTTGCGTGTTTTTAACATTGCTGGGTACCAAAACGCCATAATGTATTCAAATGCACTTATACATGTATGGGGAATTGTTTTTCACACTGGTAGACACCAAAACGCTAAAATGAATGGAAAGCAACCTATTTGTGGAAAGGAAACGACAAGTCTTTTGTTTTTTTCTGAGAGTGTTACCCATCAAAAAATCACGGAATCCACTTTATATGGAAAACGAAACATTACCAAAAAACGTCTCTTTTTAGCTTTTTTGAGCTACTTACGTATCAAAACTAGATTCCTAGAAACGTGCCTTATGCTTATGAATATCCTAGTCACAAAAACTCTAGAAAAGTATGGAAAGCACCCTATATGGGAAAACCAAACAACATTAACAAAAACGTCTCTTTTTAGCGTTTTTGAGCGTCTTGCGTATCAAAAAACCCTAAAATGCATGGAAAACACCTTTTACGGAGAAATAGAATAACTTTGCCAGAAACAAGTATTTTCAGTATTTTTGTATTTTTTTTTTTTTTTACGTAGAAAATACAAAATGTTTGCAAAGTATCATATAAGGGGAAACGAAAAGACATTACGAGGAAAGTGTATTTTAGTGTTTTTAACTTGTTACGTAAGAAGAATTTATATTCAAACACGATAATACGTATGGAAAACGCCATTTATTGAAAAAACACAATGACTCTACGAAAATCGTGTTTTTAACTTATTACGTAAGAAAACAGGGTTATTAAGCTATTTATGTACCAAAACGATAATACGTATGGAAAACGTTATTTATTGAAAGCATTGACTACAAAAATCGTGTATTTTACGTGTTTTTAAGCCAAATTGCATGGAAAGTACCTCATTTAGAGAAACAAAAAAGCATTAAGAGAAACGTGTATCATGAGTGTTTTTGACCTTATGTAACAAAACGCTGAAACGCGCGAATTGCAATCTATATGGAGAAACATAAATTTGATTTGAGTGTTTTTTTTTCACATTTTTAAATACCAAAACGCCAAAATTCACGTAAAGTACCCACTAATGAAAAATGAAAAGACAGGAATATATCTTTAGGATTATGTGTTTATGAGATTGTTAGCCACCAAAAAAGTTAAAATACATAGAAAGCTCCCAATACGGGAAAAAAAATCAGTATTACCGAAAACATGTCTTATGAGAGTTTTTCAGCTACATAAAGTACCAAAACGGTTAAACGTATGCAAAACGCATTTTTTTTTTTTTTTTTAGAATCAGAATAACATTACTAAAATCAAATATTTTGAGTATTTTTTAGCTTATTACGTAGAAAAACGTCAAAATGAATGAAAAGCACCCTATATGAAGAAATGAAAAAAAACACTACGAGGAACGTGTATTATGAGTGTTTTGAGCTTCTTAGGTACCAAAAAAAAAAAAAGCATGAATAGCACTCTATACGGAAAAACAGAACAATATTACTAAAAAGAGTATTTTGAAGGTATTTCACACGCAAAAATCCATAAAAAAAAAGCAAACATTCAATATGGGGAAAGGAAATATTTCCAGAAACGTGTGTTTTGAGTACTGATGTGCGTATTAGATAATAAAACACTTAAAAGCAAAAAAATCACCGTCTATAACAACACAAGACAACATTACCAAAATTGTGTCTTTTGACCTATTTCCAAAAAGCTTAAAAAATCCAAAACGCCCTTTATGGAAAAATACAAGAGCATTACAAGAAACAAGCATTCTTTTTTTTTATCTTTGTCGTAAAAAACGCCAAAATCCAAGGGGAGTAATCTATACGGGGAAACGAAGTAACATTACGATAAGCGAGTATTATAAGTGTTTCTGAGCTTCTTAGGTATCATAAAGCTAAAACGCATGAATAGCACTCTATATAGAGAAACAGAATAATATTACCAAAAATGTGTATGTGTTAGGCATGGGTAAAGTAAACGAGATTTCTAAAAAAATATCTTTTATGAGTTTATGAGCGTGTTAGGCACCAAAACGCAAAAAAAATATGGAAACCATCGTATATGGGAATACAAAATAACATTACAAAAAACGTGTCTTTTGAGTGTTTTCAGCTACTTAGTTACCAAAACGCTAAAAAAAAAATATATATATAAAAAATGAAAACACTCTTTTATTACCAAAAAACAAATATTGTGAGTGTTTTTCAGTTTATTACCTACATAAACGCCAACATATATGGAAAGTACTTTATATGAGGAAATGAAAAGACATTACTAGAAATGATTGCTATAAGAATTTTTAAGATTCTTAGGTACCACAATGGAAAAACGTATGAATAGTACTCTATATGGAGAAAGAGAAAATATTACGAAAAAAGTTTATTTTCACACTGTTAGGTACCCAATCGCCAAAATGTACACAAAACATTTGTATATGAGGAAAGGAAACGATATTTCCCGAAACGTGTTTCTGAAGTGTTTATGAGCGGGCTAGGCACAAATTAAAAAAGCATGGAAAGCTCCCTATATAGGAAAACAAAGCAACATTACCAAAAACCTATCTTTTCATTTTTTTTTTTTTGAGCTATATAAGTACCAAAACGCTGAAACGCTTCCAGAAAAATTCTTCATGGAAAAACAGTATAACTATCCCAAAAACGAGTATTTTGAATGTTTTTAGCTTGTTATGTAGAACAATGCAAAACTGCACGCAAAGTACTCTGTGTGGGAAAACGAAAGGACATTACGAGAAAAGTGTTTTACATGAGATATTACATTTCTATGTACCAAAATACTAAAATGCATGACAAGCACTCTATATGCACAAACAACAATACAACGATACTAAAACGCCTAAATGCGTGAAACAAACGACTTTATCAGAAATGTGTCTTTTGAGTATTTATCACCGTGTCATGTTGCCCAAAATGTCTGTCAGCTGCAGGTTGAGGTCTCCCGTTAACCAAAATAAATTAATAAAAGGAAAAGGAAATAAATAAATATAAATAAATATAGAAAATAAAGTAATAGAAAGGTAAATGAGTAAATAGATTAAAATAAATAAATAAATAAATAAACGATGCCGGTGCCGATAACGATGCGATTTTCACGATAACGAAGCGGATTTCACGATAACGATGCAGTTTTCACGATAACGATGCAGTTTTCAATAAGACGCGGGAATCAATTTAAACGAAGCGAGTTTCATAATAACGATGCGGTTTTCACGATAACGAAGCAATTTTCACGATAACAACGCGGGAATCACATTAAACGAAGCGAGTTTCACGATAACGATGCGATTTTCACGACAACGAAGCGAGTTTCACGATAAC
>NC_087188.1:3071988-3084645 GCF_035594125.1 Scylla paramamosain
GGTGACATTAGGGAGCCAGGTGTGCATGGAGTGAGTTTTGGAGTGAATGAAAATTAAGGTCCTGATAATTTCAAGTGACATAAATCTAAAATAAGGGATCATTATTATTATTATTATTATTTTTTTTTTTTTAAGAATATAAAAAACATAAGAAGTAAGGGAAGCTCTACATTGAGAAACAGATCAACATTACCAGAAAACGTGTATTTTGAGTGATTTTCACATCAGTAAGTACCAAAACGACGAAATTCATGCCCTATATGGGGAAAGAACGAAAAATCCCAGAAACGTGTTTTGTGAGTTTTTTTTTTTATAGTGTGAGCCATAAAAACGTAAAAAGAAATCATAGAAATCACCTTATATGGGAATACAAAGAAAAAAAGAAAAATCTGTCTTTTGAGTGTTTTTGAGGCTATCAGAAAGCTAAAGCACATACAAAACACTCTTTATGGAAAAACAGATTAACATTACCAGTGACAAGTATTTGGAGTTTTTCAGCTTGTTACGTACAAAAGCGACAAAATGCATGCTAAGTACTATATATGCGGAAAAAGAAAAGAAATAAAGAGAAACGTGTATTATAGTTGTTTATGAACTTCTTAGGTTCCGGAACGCTAAAATGCAGGAATAGCATTATATATGTATTTCGATAACAAAAAAAAAAAAAAAACGTGAAATTTTGTGTGTATTTCACACGCCAAAATGCATGCAAAGTATCCTATATGGAAAAAAGGAAACGACATTTCCAGTAAGGTGTCTTTTGAGTGTATATGAACGTGTTAGGTACCAAAACGCTAGAAAGCATTGAAAACACCCTATATGCGAGAGGAAAATATTACAAAAAACGTCTCTTTTAAGTGTTTTGAGCTACTAACCAAAACCAAAAACACATGCAAAAACGCTTTGTGGAAAAACAAAATATCCTAACCAAAAGCAACTATTAGAAGTGTGGTTGAGCTTGCTACGTAAAAACGAAGTCAAAATGCATGCAAAGTGTATTATGAGCGTTTTTGAGCTTCTTAACTACCAAAATTCGAAAAAAAAATTTAATAACACTCTATAATGAGAAATAGATTACCAAAAAAACGTGTAATTTGAGGCTTTAGCTCATTCTTAGGCACCAAAACTCGAAAATGCATAGGAAGTCCCTTACATGAAGAAACGAAACAACATTCCAAGAAAAAAGTATTTGGAGTGTTTTTGTGCAGGCTAGGCGCTAAAGCTTTAAGAAGCACGGAAAGCACTTTATATAGGAATAGAAAACAAAATTATCAAAGATGTGTCTTTTGAGTGTTTTCAGTTTCTTATGTACCGGAACCCTGTATGGAGAAACAGAATAATATTACCAAAAAAAAAAAAAAAAAAAAACATTTTGAATGTTTTTGAGCTTCTTACGTTGAAAAAATACCAAATAAAAAGCATGAAAAGGGGAAAAACGAAAAGACTTTCCAAGAAGCGTGTATTGTGAGTGTTTTTGAGATTCCTCGGTACCAACACATGAGAACACATAAATAGCACTCAATGTGGGGAAAAAATAAAACAGAAAACTACCAAAAATGTGTATTTTAGTGTATTTCACATTTATAGATAACAAAACGCAAAAAATGCATGCCGATCACCCTATATGTACAAAATAAATAACATTTACATAAAGGTGTGTTTTAAGTATTTATTATCGTTTTAGGAAGAGAAACGTACAAAAACGTCAAAATGGATGCAAACTACTTAATAAGGGATACGAAAAGACACTACGAGAAACGTTTTATTATGAATGTTTTTGAGCTTCTTAATTATGAAAACGCTTAAAACGCATGAATAGTACTCTATATCAAGAAACAGAGAGAGAAAAAAAAAAACATGTAATTTCAGTGTATTTCATATTCTTAGATGCCATATCGTGAAAATACATATAATTTACCCTATATGGCGAAACAAAAAGTGATTAAGAAAATCGAGCATTATGAGTGTTTTTGAGTTTCTTAGGTACAAAAACGCTCAAACATATGAATCTAGTTACGCACAAGAAAAACATGGAAAAAAAACCCTATAGGGGAAAACGAAACAATATTACCAATATCGTGTCTTTTTTTGGATTTACTTTACGTAATAAAACGCCGAAACCCATGCAAAAAAATAAAAAATAAAATAAAAATAAAATAAAATAAAATAAAATAAAATTAAATAGATAAATAAATAAATAAATAAATAAAATAAATAAATAAATAAAAATGAATACTGAGAAACAGTATACCTTTACCAAAAACCGTGTATTTTAGGACTTTTTGAGTTTGTTATATATATATATATATATATATATATATATATATATATATATATATATATATATATATATATATATATATATATATATATATATATATACATATAAAAAAAAAAGCAACATTACCAAAAACATATCTCTGAAGTGTTTAGGAGCTTCTTAAGTCCAGAAAAGTGCTAAAAGGCATGGAAAACTTTCTTATTGAGAAAAAGAATAACATTACCGAAAAATGATTTGAAAATTCATTTCAGAAACATGTCTTTTGAATGTCTTTTGGAGCGGGTTCGGCACAAAAGCACAAAAAGGATGAAAAACACTCTATAGCTATATATATATATATATATATATATATATATATATATATATATATATATATATATATATATATATATATATATATATATATATATATATATATATATATATATATATATATATATATATATATATATATATATATATATATATATATATATATATATATATATATATATATATATATATATATATATATATATATATATATATATATATATATATATATATATATATATATATATATATATATATATATATACATATATATATATTACCTAGACCTTACCTTTTTTACCATTACCTTTTTTAGCTGCTTACGTACCAAAACGCTTAAACGCATTCAAAACACTGTTTAAAAATACAAAACAAAATAACTTTACCAAAAACGTGTATTTTTAGTGTTTATGAGCTTGTTACGTAAAAAAAAAAAAAAAAAAAAAAACACCAAAATATAAAGTACACCACATCGGAAAAGAAAAGAACATTACGCGAGACGTGTATTTTGATTTTTTTGGTTGTTGTTTTTCTTTCGAGCTTCTTAGGGAACAAAACGCTTAAACGCATAAATAGCTCTCTATTTGGAGAAACAGAACATTATTACAAAAATTGTGTATTTTGAGTGTTTTTCACAGAAAACAAAACGCCAAAATACATGTAAAGCGCTGTCTATGGTGAAATAAAACGACATTACAGGAAACATATCTTATGAGTGTTAGACAACAAAACGCTAAAAAATCATGGAAAGGACTCGATATGGAAAAACACAAAACATCTTTACCAAAACTGTTCCTTTTCAGTGTTTTGAGGTACCTATGAAAAAGCTTAAAACATGGAAAATCCCCTTGATCGTGACACAGAGTAACATTACCAAAATTAAATATGAAATGATTGTTTTTGAGCTTCTTACATTGCCAAAATGCATGTATAGTATACTATATAGGTAACCAAAAGGACCTTACGAGAAACGCGTATTTGGAGTGTTTTCGAGCTTGTTAGGTAACAAAACGCAAAAACGCGTTTAAATAGAACTCTATATAGACAAACAGAACAACATTGTCAAAAACTTGTATTTTGAGTGTTTTTTACATTGTTAGGTACCAAAACGGTAAAATGCAAGCGAATCACCCTATATAGGAAAACAATGTGAAATTACCAGAAGCGTGTCTTTTTAGTTTTTTTTTTTTTTTTTTAGCGTTTTAGGCACCAAAACGCTAAAATGGATGGAGAACACCCTATTTTCAATAAAAAAAAAACAGCTTGGTTTACCAAAAAAGGTTTCGTTTGAGTGTTTTTGCGTGTCTTACGTACCATATAGCTAAAATTCATGCAACACATTCGTTATGGAGAAACTGAATAATATTACCAAAAATGTATGTTATGAGTGTTTTTTTTTTTTTAGCTTATTAGGTACAAAAACGGCAAAATGCACGAAATATCCCCTATATGGTGAAACATAACAAGATTATGAATGTTATTGAAGTCCTTATTTGAAAAAAAAAACACTCAATAGCACTCTATATGAAGAAAAAAAATAACACCATCAAAAACGTATTATGAATGTTATTCATATCATTATGTACGAAAACGCTTAAATTCATGCAAAATATCCTCGATTTAACAACGGAAAGACATTACGAGAAAAGTGTGTTATGAATGGTTTTCAGCTTCTTAATGTTCAAAACTCAAAAACTCTTTAGGAACATTATATATGGAGAAACAGATCAACATTACGAAAAACGTGTATTTTGAGTCTTTTTTTGTATTGTTAGGTACCAAACATCCAAAATGTATTCAGTTCACCGTATATAGGGGAAAAAAATTACATTTCCACATACATGTTTTTGGAGTGTTTATGAGGATTTTGTACACCAAAATGCTAAAAAGCATAACCCTATAATTATACGAATACCAAAGAAAATTACGAAAAACGTGTCTTTTCAGTGTTTTGAGCTTCTTGCGTACCAAAATTCTAAAACGCAAGCAAAACACCCTTAATAGAGAAAGAATAACATTTCCAAAAACAAGTATTTTTAATGTTTTGAGCATGTTACGGATAAAAACGATGCAATTCATTAAAAATACCCTATACCAGGTAATGAAAGAACATTACTTGAAATGGATATTATAAATGTTCCTTATGTACCAAGACGCTAAAACCAATAAAAAAATATATACGAGTATATATATATATATATATATATATATATATATATATATATATATATATATATATATATATATATATATATATATATATATATATATATATATATATATATATATATATATATATATATATATATATATATATATATATATATATATATATATATATAAATTTTTTTTTTATGTAGGAAGGATACTGGCCAAGGGCAACAAAAATCTAATAAAAAAAATGCCCACTGAAATGCCAGTCCCATAAAGGGGTGAAGGCAGTGGTCAAAAATTGGTGGATAAGTGTCTTGAAACCTCCCTCTTGAAGGAAGTCAAGTCATAGGAAGGTGGAAATACATAAGCAGGCAGGGAGTTCCAGAGTTTACCAGAGAAAGGGATGAATGATTGAGAATGCTGGTTAACTCTTGCGTTAGAGAAGTGGACAGAATAGGGGTGAGAGAAAGAAGAAACTCTTGTGCAGCGAGGCTGCGGAAGGAGGGGAGGCATGCAGTTAGCAAGATCAAAAGAGTAGTTAGCATGAAAATTGCGGTAGAAGACAGCTAGATATGCAACATTTCGGCGGTGGGAGAGAGCCTAAAGACAGTCAGTTAGAGGAGAGGAGTTCATGAGACGAAAAGCTTTTCATTCCACCCTGTCTAGAAGAGCAGTATGAGTGGAACCCCCCCCAGACATGTGAAGCATACTCCATACATGGACGGATAAGGCTTTTGTACAGAGTTAGCAGCTGAAGGGGTGAGAAAAACTGGCGGAGACGTCTCAGAACACCTAACTTCATAGAAGCTATTTTAGCTAGAGATGAGATGTGAAGTTTCCAGTTCAGATTATAAGTAAAGGACAGACCGAGGATGTTCAGTGTAGAAGAGGGGGACAGCTGAGTGTCATTGAAGAAGAGGGGATAGTTGTCTGGAAGGTTGTGTCGAGTTGATAGATGGAGGAATTGAGTTTTTGAGGCATTGAACAATACCAAGTTTGTTCTGCCCCAATCAGAAATGTTAGAAAGATCAGAAGTCAGGCGTTCTGTGGCTTCTCTGCGTGATATGTTAACCTCCTGAAGGGTTGGACGTCTATGAAAAGACGTGGAAAAGTGAAGGGTGGTATCATCAGCGTAGGAGTGGATAGGACAAGAAGTTTGGTTTAGAAGATCATTAATGAATAATAAGAAGAGAGTGGGTGACAGGACAGAACCCTGAGGAACACCACTGTTAATAGATTTAGGAGAAGAACAGTGACCGTCTACCACAGCAGCAATAGAACGGTCAGAAAGGAAACTTGAGATGAGTTACAGAGAGAAGGATTAAAATCGTAAGAGGGTAGTTTGGAAATCAAAGCTTTGTGCCAGACTCTATCGAAGGCTTTTGATATGTCCAAGGCAACAGCAAAAGTTTCACCAAAATCTCTAAAAGATGATGACCAAGACTCAGTAAGGAAAGCCAGAAGATCACCAGTAGAGCGGCCTTGACGGAACCCATACTGGCAATCAGATAGAAGGTTGTGAAGTGATGGATGATTAAGAATCTTCCTGTTGAGGATAGATTCAAGAACTTTAGATAAGCAGGAAATTAAAGCAATAGGACGGTAGTTTGAGGGATTAGAGCGATCACCCTTTTTAGGAACAGGTTGAATGTAGGCAAACTTCCAGCAAGAAGGAAAGGTACATGTTGGCAGACAGAGCTGAAAGAGTTTGACTAGGCAAGGTGCAAGCACGGAGGCACAGTTTCGAGAACAATAGGAGGGACCCCATCAGGTCCATAAGTGTTCCGAGGGTTTGGCCAGCGAGGGCATGGAAAACATCATTGCGAAGAATTTTATTACGTGGCATGAAGTAGTCAGAGGGTGGAGGAGAGGGAGGAACAAGCCCAGAATCGTCCAAGGTAGAGTTTTTAGCAAAGGTTTGAGCAAAGAGTTCAGCTTTAGAAATAGATGTGATAGCAGTGGTGCCATCTGGTTGAAGTAGAGGAGGGAAAGAAGAAGAAGCAAAGTTATTGGAGATATTTTTGGCTAGATGACAGAAATCACGAGGGGAGTTATATCTTGAAAGGTTTTGACATTTTCTGTTAATGAAGGAGTTTTTGGTTAGTTGGAGAACAGACTTGGCATGGTTCCGGGCAAAAATATAAAGTGCATGAGATTCTGTTGATGGAAGGCTTAAGTACCTTTTGTGGGCCACCTCTCTATCATGTATAGCACGAGAACAAGCTGAACCAAGGTTTAGAAGGTTTAGGACGAGAAAAAGAGTGAGGAATGTACGCCTCCATGCCAGACACTATCACCTCTGTTATGCGCTCAGCACACAAAAACGGGTCTCTGACACGGAAGCAGTAGTCATTCCAAGGAAAATCAGCGAAATACCTCCTCAGGTCCCCCCAACTAGCAGAGGCAAAACGCCAGAGGCACCTTCGCTTAGGGGGATCCTGAGGAGGGATTGGAGTGATAGGACAAGATAAAGATATGAGATTGTGATCGGAGGAGCCCAACGGAGAAGAAAGGGTGACAGCATAAGCAGAAGGATTAGAGGTCAGGAAAAGGTCAAGAATGTTGGTCGTATCTCCAAGACGGTCAGGAATACGAGTAGGGTGTTGCACCAATTGCTCTAGGTCATGGAGGATAGCAAAGTTGTAGGCTAGTTCACCAGGATGGTCAGTGAAGGGAGAGGAAAGCCAAAGCTGGTGGTGAACATTGAAATTTCCAAGAATGGAGATCTCTGCAAAAGGGAAGAGGGTCAGAATGTGGTCCACTTTGGAAGTTAAGTAGTCAAAGAATTTCTTATAGTCAGAGGAGTTAGGAGAGAGATATACAGCACAGATAAATTTAGTATGAGAATGACTCTGTAGTCGTAGCCAGATGGTGGAAAACTCGGAAGATTCAAGAGCGTGGGCACGAGAGCAGGTTAAGTCATAAACATAAACGCAGCATCCAGCTTTGGATCGAAAATGAGGATAGAGAAAGTAGGAGGGAACAGAAAAGGGCTACTGTCAGTTGCCTCAGACACCTGAGTTTCAGTGAGGAAAAGAAGATGAGGTTTAGAAGAGGAGAGGTGGTGTTCTACAGATTGAAAATTAGATCTTAGACCGCGAATGTTGCAGAAGATAATGAAGAAAAAGTTGAGGGGGTTGTCAAGACACTTAGGGTCGTCGACAGAAAGGCAGTCCGACCTGGGGACATTTATGGTCCCCTCCCCAGATGGGGACTCCGAGGCTGGTGAAGGAGTCGCCATGATTTTAAAATTTTTGAGTGAAGGATGTGTGTTTTATTAGGTGCTTGTAGTTTTGTGTGGAGGAAGAGAGTTGTCTTTAGAGGGCAGGCTGTGACTGCCCCCTTGTGTTGTGAGACACAAAGGGAAACGTTCAGTGAGATCACAGCTGGGTTTAATGATAAGTTCACAGCACATAATCGAAAACGTTAATTTTAAGAGTTTTTAACATTCTTAGATATCAAAATGCACCCTCTATGCACCATTTATGGAGAATTGAAACTTATTTTTCAGAAATATATCTTTTGAGTGTCTTCTGGTTCGTGGAAAGTTCGAAAGCTCTAAAAGGCTTGGAAAACACCCTATATGGGGGAAAAATAATATCACCAAAAACGTATCTTTTGAGTTTTTAGCCATTTACGGACAGAAACGCATGCAAAACTTTAATAAAAACGTGTATTTTCAGTGTTTATGAGCGAGTTACGTACAAGACCCCCAAAATAACATTATGAGAGACGTGTATTTTGAGTATTTCATAGCTTCTTAGGCACCTAAACGCTATAACGTATAAATAGTATTAAGTGGAGAAACAGAACATTTAAAGAATATCGGTTTTGAGTGATTTTCACATCGTTAGATAAGAAAACGCCAAAATGCATTCATTGCACCCTCTATGGTTAAATGAAACAATATTAAAGGAAACGTATCTTATAATTATTTTTATGCCTGTTAGACAACAAAAAGCGAAAAAGTATGGAAAGCACGTTATTCTGGAAAACAAAATTTCATAAAACACGTTGCTTTTCAGTGTTTTTGAGGTACTTTCCTACTAAATCGCTAAAAATGATCCTATATCCTATATGGGAAAAGGAAAGAACATTACGAGTTTTTTGAGCTTCTTAGGTTCCAAAACGCGAGAATGCGTTGAATAACACTCTATTTGGAAAATTAGAACAGCATTATGAAAAATCGTGTATCTTGAATGTTTATATATATATATATATATATATATATATATATATATATATATATATATATATATATATATATATATATATATATATATATATATATATATATACTTTTACTAAATCGCTAAAAATGATCCTATATCCTATATGGGAAAAGGAAAGAACATTCCGAGTTGAAGCTTCTTAGGGCGAGAATGCGTTGAATAACACTCTATTTGAAAATTAGAACAGCATTATGAAAAATCGTGTATCTTGAATGTTTATATATATATATATATATATATATATATATATATATATATATATATATATATATATATATATATATATATATATATATATATATATATATATATATATATATATATATATATATATATATATATATATATATATATATATATATATATATATATATATATATATATATATATATATATATATATATATATATATATATATATATATATATATATATATATATATATATATATATATATATATATATATATATATATATATATAAACATTCAAGATACACGATTTTTCATAATGCTGTTCTAATTTTCCAAATAGAGTGTTATTCAACGCATTCTCGCGTTTTGGAACCTAAGAAGCTCAAAAAACTCGGAATGTTCTTTCCTTTTCCCATATAGGATATAGGATCATTTTTAGCGATTTAGTAGGAAAGTATATATATATATATATATATATATATATATATATATATATATATATATATATATATATATATATATATATATATATATATATATATATATATATATATATATATATTTATATAGGTACTAAACTGCCAAAATACATACAAAGCACTCTATGTAAGGAAACGAGGCGACATTACTAGAAACGTGTTTATTTCATTATTTTCTTAAACGCTTTATCCACCAAAACAATATAAATGCTTGGAAAGTACAATATTTTGGACTACAAAACATTACCAAAAAGGTGTTTTTGAGCTTCTTACGTACGAAAACGTTAAAATATACAAAACACTCATTATGGAGAAACATAATCATATTACCAAAAATGTGTATTATATGTAATTTTGAGCTTGTTAGGTAGAGAAACGGCAAAATGCAAGCAATGCACTCTTATGGTGAAACATAACAATATTACCATACAAAAGTATTATAGCAAAAACGCTCAATAGTAATATGTAGAACAATATTACTAAAAACGTGTGTTATGAGTGTTGTTCATATTGTTATGTACGAAAACACGTAAATTCATGGAAAAATATTCTATATTGAATAATGAAAAGACATTGCGAGAAAAGTGTATTATGAGTGTTTTTCCAGCTTCTTAGTGTCGAACACGCAAAAAAGTCTTCAATAGCATTACATATGGAGAAACAAAAGGTTACCAAAAACTTTTTTTTTTTTTTTTTTTTGCATTGGTAGGTACCACACATCAAAAAATGCATGCAATTCACCGTTTATGGGTAAAAGAAATGACATTTCCAGATACATGTTTTTTGAAGTGTTTATAAGCATGTTCAGCACCAAAACGCTAAAATGCATGGAAATCACCATATATGGGAATACCAAATAGTATTACAAAAAACGTATATTGAGTGTTTCAGCTTCTTACTTACCAAAACTCTAAAACGCATGGAAAATTTTTATAGAGAAAGAAAAATATTATGAAAAAAACAAGGATTTTGAGTATTTTTGAGTTTGTTACGTATAAAAACGACAAAATGCATGGAAATTACCTCATAAGGGGTACCGAAAGAATATCATGAGAAATGAGTATTGCGAGTGCTTCTCATCGTCCTACATACCAAACCTCTTAGAATAGAATAATATATGGAAAAGAGAACAACATTTTGAAAAACTTGTAATATTTTTCACATTCTTATATTCCAGAATGCCAAAATGCATGCTAGGCACCCTCTATTGTGATTTAAAACTCCATTTCCAGGAATTTGTCTTGTTAGTGTCATTTGATGAGTGTTAGCCACGATAACACTAAAACGCATAAAAACCCCTTATATGGGAAAAAAAAAACAATATTACCAAAAACTCGTCTTGTCAGTTTTTTTTTTTTCAGCTTATTTACATGTCAAAACGCAAAACAGCATGCAAAAATAATATAGAGAAACACAATATCTTAAAAGGAAAAAAAAACTTGTATTTTCAATGTTTTTGTGCTTGTTATGTACAAAACCACAAATATTTATTGAAAGTACGCAACAACGGCAAATAAAAGAACATTACGAGAGACGTGTATTTTGAGTATTTTTTGAGAGCTTCATAAGTACCTAACGCTAAAATGCATGAATAGCACTCTATATAGAGAAACAGATTACAAAAAATTTTGATGTTTGTATGTTTTCACAGTTAGACACCAAAACACCAAAATGCATAAAAATGAACCTCTTCTGTGAAATTAAACGACTTTTAGTAACATTTGTATGTACGAAAACGCGAAAATTCATGCAAAGTATCTTATATGTAATAACGAAAAGGCATTACAAAAAGAAATTGTATCATGAGTGCTTTTGAGCTTCTTAGGTTCCAAAACGCAAAACCACTTCAATGTGTGAGTAACAGAACATTACCAAAAAAAGTGTATTTTGAGCGTTTTTTGCTTTATCATGTATCAAACTTGTCAAAATACACGTAAAGCTTCCTATATGGGAAAATTAAATATTTCCAGAAACAGCTCTTTAGAATGTTTACCAGCATGTTATGCAGCAAAACGCTAAAATGCATGGAAATCACACTGTATGGGATTACCAAATAACATTACAAAAAATGTATTCTTTGAGTGTTTTTATATTCTTACGTACCAAAAAGCTAACGTTATTTTGAGTGTTTTTAGGCTTCTTAATTAACAAAACCCTAAAACGTATACAAAATCCCCCTTTTATTGGAACACAGAGTAACATTATCAAAAACAATATTTGTGTTGTCACTATGTTACGTACATAAATCTACAAAATGCATGCAAAATGCATCGGGAAACTAAAGAACATTACGAGAGACGTGTATATTTAGTGTTTTTTTATCTTCTTAGGTACCAAAACGCGAGAATGAAACACTCGATATTGAGAAACAGAATAACAATACAAAAAATGAAACGAGAAAAATGGGAAAACGAATGAACATTGGAAAAAAAAAAAAAGGTGTTTTAGGAGTGTTTCTTAGGTTCCAAAAAGCTAAAAATCGTTGAATAGCACTCCATTTGGAAAAAACAACAATATTACCCAAAAAACATGTATTTTCAGTGTTTTTTACACTTAATTACCAAAACGCCAAAATCCATGGAATATGCACTATATGGGAAAAGGAAAATACATTAATAGAAACGTATTTCTTTAGCATTTTTCTGCATATTAGACAACAAAATTCTAAAAAGCTTTAAAAAAGCTTTTCAAAAATTTGAATTTTTTTTTATTTACATATGTACGAAAATGTTAAACGCACGCGAAACACACAATATTGAAACGAAAAAAAATATTACCAAAAACAAACATTTTCAGTGTTTTTTGTGCTTGTTACGTACATAAACGCCAAAATGCATGCAAAAGAACCTCTATGGGGAGAAAAAAGTCATTACAAGAAACGTGTTTTAAGAATAATTTTGAGCTTATCATGTACCAAAACACTAAAACGCACAATGAACAACACTACCAAAAAACATGCATTTTTTTTAGTGTATTTCCTACAGTTAGGTACCAAAAAATGAAAATG